>NC_064306.1:58129546-58323049 GCF_023373825.1 Bactrocera dorsalis | reverse complement strand
ATAAAAAGCTATATAAATCAAAGAACCTACTCCTCGAAAAACACATCAACGAAGATTTTAGTTAAAGGCCTAGTTGTAGATCGCATGTTACAGAATAGTCTAGATTACTTGAGGTCAGAAATTAAAAGCATTCCCGTTTAAAAACCGTTCAATTTCTATAAGCAAAGCAAGCTTAGGAAAGATATCCAGATAAAGTCACAATAATTTTCCAGAAAATCACAATATAGAGAGAAGTGGTTCAAAAAATGTTGAGAAGCGAAAATAAAGATTTTGTGAAATATACGTACTTTAAAGGCTTCAAAAACTTCAAGAGAAGAGTGTATTGTTCAGGTAATTAACAGTTCTCAGTAACAGTTAGGATTGTATTCAAAGAATCTGATAGAAAAAAATTCCAAAAAAAAAAACTAGAAATCACTTCTCTAAAAGCATGATTAAGAGCTTAAGCATGGAATTAAAAAAGTAGAGTTCACCAAATCTAAGCTCTATAATCGTAAAATAACCAATATCTTTTATCACTTGAATACATGAAACATTCTTCTTCCAGCACCTTCCACTGGCAGCGGCTATTCCTACTCACCCAGCTCCTCAGCAAGTGGTGGTCTCGCTCAACTACCTGTTGGCATCATAAGTAGCAAATTGGGTATCATCTCTAGTCTACTTTCCACTTTTGGTGGCGGCAGCGGTGGTGGCGGTGGCGGTTTTGGACTTGGCTTCAAATCCAATGTGGCTCCCACAACACGCAGACCAAAGAAGACCAAGAGTACAACCGAACCGAATACTGTCTTTACACCGGAGACAAGCACAAGAGCCTATACAACAACAACAACTACCACTGCCGCCACAACCACAACAACGACCACTGCGGCACCTGAGGAGCCAGTGAGCACAACAACTGCTGCCACAATCGATGTCAAGCCAACAGTGATCGCACAGCGTCCAGCTGTCATTGAACCGACGGAAGCGAGCGAAAGTGTAGCTAGCAGCAATGTAAATAGTGGTTTCGAAGTCATTTATGACAATACAAATAATGGAGATCAGAGTGGTGCTTTAGCACTGACGAATGCGGAGGGTACTTCAAATGGTGCCAGTGGTGTCAGTGCTGCTAGCTCTAGTGGTTCTAATGGTGGATACGAAGTCATTTACTCCAACTCTGGTAACGGTGGTTTGGAAGCCTCTGCTGGGGTCGGAGGTTTAGGTGGATTTGGATTTTCTGGTGCAGTTGGAGGTGCAGTCGGAGGTTCGGAGGTTTCAACAGATGGTGCCAGTGGTGTCAATGCTGCTAGCTCTAGTGGTTCTAATGGTGGATACGAAGTCATTTACTCCAACTCTGGTAACGGTGGTTTGAAAGCTTCTGCTGTAGTCGGAGATTCAAACGGATTTGGAGGTTCAGGTGGATTCAGACTTTCTGGTGCAGTTGGAGGTTCTAGCGGGTTTGGAATTTCTGGTGCTTTCGGAGGTTCTAACGCTTTCGGAATTTCTGGCGGAGGTGGAAGCTCCAGCACAGCAGGAAGTTTAAGTGCTGGTGGTCTTACAAGTGGTGGCCTCACGAGCGGACGTCCCTCGAATGGTGGCTACAACTACAATAAACCGGAAGACACAAGTGTGAACGAAATTTTCGGCGGAAACTTGAGCAACACCTACGTGCCAGTGTATAGGTACAGATAGAGGAAGCATGATGGAATTGAACTTAGCGGTCATGAATCGAATCACCTTCGATCTAATTAAGTATTTAGTTCTAGCAGTGTTTGTTACGAAAACGATTTGTTAAAATAAAATAAAATCTAAAATATTAAGGAAATAATTAGCCACTAACTCCATCCGTATTCATTAGTACGCTTATTGGTAACGCAAATTCCAGCTTTTTGCGGAAGCATTAATGGCTTATTGCGTAATCCCGCCAAAACTGGAAAGTGTAGCAGCCGAAAACAGGTAAGCGCTTCCAGTCAGATTTGTATACAATTCCGCTATGCGCCTACAAAATTCCGCACCAATTATTTGCATTCTGCCCAATCTCGTATTGCCTTTTCTGCTGTGGCTTGTTGACTAGCACATATTTCGCTTGTTTTTTTGTTTGCTTTTGTCTTCTTGATTTTATCATTCGCATGAGATTTCATCTGCTTTGACTTTAAGACATTAAATGGCTTTCAACAAACATAAGTGTGTACAAATGTATTGAAGTTGGCGTGTAGGTGTTTGAC
Source organism: Bactrocera dorsalis (assembly GCF_023373825.1). Lineage (NCBI taxonomy): Eukaryota > Metazoa > Arthropoda > Insecta > Diptera > Tephritidae > Bactrocera > Bactrocera dorsalis. The sequence continues at coordinate 58,320,851 of NC_064306.1, read as the reverse complement.
AAAACGCCGTGCTTAAACAAAAGGCGACTAAACGAATTGCTAATAAAACTTATTTTGCATATTTTATGATTCACAACTTTTGTTTAGAAATTCAGCACAAAAAGAGTTGGAAATTAAATATAAATTTTAATACATTGATTAATGGCTATAAAAGCGAATATTAAAGCCAAAATATATTTCAACACATTTAAGTGTGTATATGTATATGTTTGTACGAATAATGTTTAAGCCTCATGTTGACATTCTGTTTTACATTTTAAAACCATAAAATGTTATTAAATAGCAAAATATTTAAACTATTCGGCGGAATACAATTCGGAAGCTCGTATAGTTTTCACTTAGCTTTGACTTACTTATAACTTCATGAAGTATACCAATATGGGCAAAAAATAGTAAGACATTATTAATTTAAATCTCGCACAAAAACCATTTCGTCGGTACATTTTTTTTAGTGTTTGATGACAATCAACAGTCAGAGCTCTTATTGGCATCGTTGGAATATCGGAAGGATCAGTGAAAACCATTTTGAAAGAACATTTGAGCTCAAGGAAAGTGAAAGCACGATTGGTTCCAAAATCAATCGAAAAATAGCGTCGCGTTAACATCTGTGAAACAATGCTTTCCGACTACCAAGATGTCATGGAACGTATTATTACTGGCGATGAGTGTTGGATCTATGTATGCTTACGACCCCGAAGCAGATAATCAATCAGCTGGATCCCTCTATAAGTAACCAGAAGTATACCTCAATGAGGTAGCTAGCTAGGCGGAAAGAAGTGGTTTATCTGCTATCCAAATAAAGCTGAAAAAAATTTATTTAACAGGAAGTATAAAATCTCAGAGACACTTCTTTCTTCATTGAGGGTGAAAGGGTGAAATACTCGAGCTTCATCCTTAAAAGAAGGCAATGCTGAAAAGAGTTAGGAAGACACTGTTGGCCGTATATTGCTGTAAGGGAGCTTTCGAGAAGCGGTGGGATCTCTCACAAAAGTTGTGCCGTGGCTTTATGAAATCGCAGTTAAGCCAATACTGTTGTATGGTGTAAATGTTTGTTGGAGGTCGCTCGATAAAGCTCGATTAACAGCTGGAACGTATTCACTGAGCGGCTCTGTTGTTGTTGTTGTAGCGGCAGAAGTCTGTCGAGTTGGCAGTCCTTGACCGGATAAAAAATCCGGTACTGTTCAGACTAAGTAGACCCGACTGTCGAGGGAATGGGGTACACCACCAACGATTCCACTTAAACCCGTTCTATAAATAGCAACCGTGGACATTGCCGGCAGATATATGGCTGCGAAAGTTGTTTTCAGAATCCGGAAAACTGGATACATTAAAGGCCCAAGTGAAAGACATTCCGAAATCCACTCTCATATCGATTGCATCCCTAAGAAGATAGACTGAGTCGCAGAGCCTACTCCTGGTGCAATCTTAGCTCATATGTTTATACGAAGGGAGCTTTTTCATGGATAGATCGAAACTTAAAGGGAAAGTTGGAGTAACAGTCTTTTGTCTGGAGCTCTAAACCAACTCTAAGGTAGTATGCATCTACTCTGACTATAGAGCTGCTTTCCTGGCCTCGACCGTGATGACAGTGAGCTCAAAGCTAGTCCAGGAATATATGACTTCACTAACAGCAGCATCATGTTACTTCTATATTAAACTAGCAAGGTGCCTAGCCACAGCGAAATCGTCGGAAATTGTAAAACAGATGAGCAGTTATGAAAATGCATGCACTTCTACCCAAACTTCATCAGAATGGGAACGAGCAGGGGTTTCCTTGTCATCGCGCATTCGGGCGCTCGATCTATTGCCTTTTCTTGGAGGATGCAAGTTGTCAAAGTTGCAATGAGGTAGATGAGTTGGAAATATCCAGGCACTTTCTCCTTCACTGTCCAGCTTTCGCCAGCCTAAGGCTGAAGTATCTCAGTTGTCATACCTTTTATGAACCTGGCGAATTGGCAGGAATAGATATGAACGGCACAAACAAATTTTTGGCAGACTATAGGCATTTCGTTGATATCTGACGGACTTTTTATTCATATCTAGTAGTTATAGACATCACAACGAACAAGCATCTGTAGCAGTCCTATTGAAGTGACTCGTGGGCTCACGAGTAATCAGCTTATTTATCTAACCTAACCTAAGAGATTCTCACAAAACAAGCAAAGAAATTTCTAGTTCCCTCAGCTTGAGATATACTCTGTTTTAACGTGTCATCCAGGTAGAGGTGCTTTTTTCATTAGCCCTTTTGACAGATCACGCGTGAGTCGTGTCAAGAGATTCTAGAGCTATAATCTCGTTTCGATTCAGGCCTTAGAGCAAATCATTACGTAAGTCATTCGCCAGTTACCAGTCGAAATGCTTGAATAAGTCGTCGAAAAGTGGACTTATTGGATGGTCCATCTGACACGTAGCCGCGGACAACATTTGAAAAAGATAATCTATAAAAAATTAATGCCAAAGAATGTTCGTTCGAATGGAAAAAAATATTCCCGTTTATATTTGAATTTTTTGTGATTTTTTCTTTAAAAATGTAGGAAACATCGAAATGGATCAGCCTTTATAATTTCACTAGCATTCAATATTTTTGCCATTGAAATGTCATATTTAGGTCAAACTAGTTTTCAATTCTGGCTAATTCAACATTTCCAATGAGTATATTCAAAATTGTTAAGTCATCCACAACTTAATATCGCCAATAATTTTACAAACTTGATTGATGTCTTGTCTTCTTGTCAATGCAAATATCAAGCGCATAAAAGGTGCTAATAGGGAAACCTGTCGTTGAACAGCTATTTTTATAGAACCGATTAGAGTAGTGTTATTTATTGACACACCTATTTTTCATGTGTAGAGGAAGACTTTGCTGCTGCGTGACAAGCTTCTGCCACAAGGTCGCTAAAATTAATTGCAAATGTCAAACCTACACGCTTCATAAAATATTAATTGATATAACCATAAAGATTAGCATCTGCAATTTAGAAGAAATAAATATGTTTTTAGATATGTATGGACATATGGTATGGACATATCCACACCCTCGTCTTCTAGTTTTTATTGAATGAAATTGCTTTTAAATTTCCGAAGAAATTTGTAATGATAATGAAACATAAATTTAATTTTCATAATTCTTTATTATAAAATATACATCTGTTGCTGTCATTATGATACAAGTATCGCATTGAGTTAATACTTTTAATTTAATCTCAAATTTGACAAAACTTTTAAAAAAATATGCATTAATTGGAAGATGAAAATAATACATAAATACTAGAAAAAAATAAATACTTCTCTGAGTTAATTTTGTTTTCTTTTTCTTTGTAATTTTTCAAAAGGTTAAGTCGACTCAACATCTTACATACAAATAATTTCTGCGAGAGCGAAAAAATGCCACTGCAACTACCAAAAGCCCACAAAAATGTATGTAAAACGAAGTAAATAAACACATAAATTCCGCATGCAATGCACGCACTGAGTTGTTGATGAGTTCATCATCGAGTTATCGTACACAAAAAGGATTTTCACTTGCAGCAAATAATAAACAAAATAAAATTTATCAAGCAACAACAATGACTGTAATGACTGGACGATGCAAAGGAATGCTTTTGTAAAATGGCTCAAGGAAGGAAGGCGGAAAGAAAAGAAGCTGAGTTGAGTATAGAACTTCGTACGTTGAGAGGATGATGCAACATGTTACAAAGGAACTAAGCAGAAGTTAGTAGATACGTCTTTATTAGACTGTGTTCACACGACGACTCTTTTAACGGCCAAATCTGCTTTTTTTGTAGGCAAAGGGACGACCTGGAAAGACGAAGGGATCTAAAACTAGAAAAAGTATCTATATTTTTGCAAAATTCGGCACAACGACGGCACAGAGATTCCCAATACTTGGGAGACTGACTGATCTTCCTCAATTGATTCTCGACACTTTGTCTCACTAGCGCGGGAACATTGTGTACTGTGCCTGTGGATTCAAATTGCTCTGAAATGACGCTTATGACGACCGTAAATTGGGCGTAGCGCTCTTAAAATTGAGGCCATTGACACCGAATTTCAGTCGCAAATTTTAATAAATAAATGGCACATCTTTCTGAAGAGAAATGTCAGAAGAGTAAGGAAATATATATAAATTGACCTCTAATGTCAGTTCTGTTTTGACATTTATGTAGTAAACATATGCGAAATACACGTAAATAAACAATGGTACACTACACTGCTTCAAAACGCGGGTTATTGGTAACTATTTATTTGACCAATAATCGGACACAACGTGAATTTCGTCGCAGATTTTCTTACCGTCCGATGCCTACTGGTGAAACACTGCGACGCGTCGCGACGTTTAGCCGCTCGCCTCGAAGAGACTGGCACAACACGAGATGCTGGCAGGCGTGGCAGACCCCGGACTAGCCGTTCTGCAGAGAATATTGCTGCTGTTGCCGAGGATGTCATTGAAGCGCCGTCAACATCGACCAGACGACGTGCGACGCAAATGGGTATCAATCGGCGGTGTTTACAGCGAATTTTGGTACTAGATTTGAACATGTTTCCGTACAAAGTCCAGACGGTGCATCAGCTGTTAGCTACTGAGCGCCAATCGCGTCTAACATACGCTCAAGCCAACCTTAATCACCGCCAAGAGGCCCATTTCCATCTTAGCGGGTACGTAAATAAGCAAAATTTACGCATCTGGGGCACTGAAAATCCGCGAGTAGCCCACAAAGAGCCCGCTCAAAGTCACTGTATGGTGAGCTGTTTTCACTGGAGGAGTCATCGGACCTTCTTTCTTCGAAGACGTCGCTGGCCAAACGGTTACTGTAAGTGGCGAGCGCTACAGAGCATCGATCAACAGGTTCTTTTTGCCGCAACTTGATGAATTGGGATCGGAAAACATGTGGTTCCAACAGGACGGTGCAACGGCACACACTGCACGTGCCACAACCGATATGCTGAAGAATATACTGAAGCAAGATTGCCTGATTTTACTGCACCAGACTTCTTTTTGTGGGGCTTTTTGAAGTCGCGGGTTTATGTCAACAAGCCTCAGACTCTTGCAGCTTTTAAAGATAATATCCGTCCAGAATGTGAAGACCTCTCGCCGGAAGTTCTGGCCAAAGTGATGGAAAATGCCATAAAAAGGCCACAAATGACTATCAACTGTGGCGGCGGCCATTTACATGATATAATATTCTCGACTTGATGTAAAAAAATTAAAAAAAAAAACAGATAAAAATAATTCACAAGCAGAATCAAAGTTTTTCATTAAAAAAAAAAAACATTACAGCCAAAAAACATCGGAAGATTATTTTTACGCCATAACCCGAGCGATATTAATTCAATGAATATTTCAAAGCTAATAAAGATTGCAAGTTCTCTCCATTCCCTCCTTTTTTTCATCGTAAAACAACAAATAAAATCTTGCAAAAATTCAAATTATTCTTTAAGTAATTAAAAGTTGTGTTTGCGGCTTCGCTGTTGAACCAAAGAAAAAAGAAACACTCTCATAAATTACATAAAGTCAATTAAAATGCGCAAGAAAACGGCGCAACTTGCATAAGAACTGTGTCCTCGATACTTATTCACACTAACCCCAGGCACAGGCTATTCATAATTCAGTGTTTTCTTACATTTTTAATTCTCTTGCGGTTATGTACTCCCAGTTTATTTTTCAAATGAAATGCAAAATACCCTTTTGCTCCCACGCCACGTCGTCTTCATTCACTTTCATTGCTCCCTCGTGTTTGTCATTTTTTTTCGAATTTTTATTTGCCACAAGGGTGTACCCTCTGCTATCTGATAGCATTTTTCCCCCTCTCTCCGGTAATACTGGCAATTAGTTTTCAATTAAAATCAACACTGACTTGCGAGTTAGTTGCTAGGAAGCAACTGATTTGTTATGCCACATAGGCTATTGTGGGTAGTGGATTGGGTATGTTTGTTGTAATTGCGTGTATAACTGTATTGCTTTTATTAGTATGACTTTCGATTTACGCAACTACGAATAGATTCGATTTTTGCTTATGCTTTATTAATGCATTGGCATAAATTTAATGAAGTTCATTACGTAATTGATTGGTAATTCAAATGCATTCGGAAGGAAAATGTGCGTGACGTAAGAATTAGCACAGGCGTAGTTTGCTACAAGGGCGACGGACTCTGTAGCCAAGGCACCCGACTCAACATAGCCAAGAGATGATTCCCAGCGGAGCCATTCAAATGCGACGGCGAAGAACCGATAAGGAGCATGCATCAGCTTCTTTGTAGAATACGTTCGGACGAAAGCATGTCCTACAATTGGATGAAAACGCTTCAGCTGTAAGAGTATTCGACGCAGTACTCGCCAGGGACAGAGGAAGAGGAAGAACCCCACTCTGTTGGACAGACTAGCTCAAAAAGGTCCTAGCTACACTTGGAATCTCCAATTGGCGCCAAATTGTGAAAAGGGCTGGTTTAGGCAATAGCAATCTGGAAAAAATCTAAAAAAAATAGTGGCCAACTGTATTTTTAAAGCCAATCACATCACTTCTTTCTTTCCATTTTTCCCTTAGACAAATTTTAATGTCAACCAAGATGGCAACTCTTCCTAAGTCCAACAATAATTTCACCAATTCTGTGCTAATACATTCCATATACACTCTACTCAAGTTGATTATGCCTAATTAATAGATTACAATCAATATATGCTTAACATGGCAGAGTAATTCGTTTAAGCATTGCTCACTCTCTAATTTACTTATTATCTGCTAACAAGCTCATGCATACTTAATAGCATGGTAATGAATATTAATAAAATTTTCTTAACAATCCAACGCCAAATCAAGTCATTGTCAATATAATTTTCTTTAAATAAGCCCGTAGAGACGCAATACTTGGCTTGGAACTCATAGAGCAAGAACGAGCGAATGCTTCGGTTGTCAGTTTTCATTACACATTGGCAACGCACGAATATTTTAACGAGCATACTATTATACTTTTTAACCCGAAGCACACACTCAAATGGAATTTCCATAATTGATTTGCACAAATTATCCCTCAGCTTAGTTATGCGGTTGATTCCCATCACCTTCATCAGCTGGACACAGGAGTGGATGGTTGGAGATCTGCTTTTGCCCAGTCGTGCCTCAGCTCTGTTTGTTTGAAGGAAATTTTATACGCTGGAGTTAAGCCCAACTTTTGGGTTTGAGTATGCGGCATTTTGTGTATATAAATTCAATGAGATCTATTGCGCTTACTCGCTTTAAATGGGTGTATAAGTGAAAGGAAATGAAGCCCTAAAACAATTGTGCGATTATGCCTTTGCTTGGCTGGAGGAAGCAGTGTGCTGGAAAAAGGACATGTCCGCATAAATTACTAAATCCGCTGGGTCGATAATGTAGATAACTAAAAACGGATTAAAAGCAAACCGTCATGCTTAAATTTGTAATTCAGTCGGTGCATTTCCCTGAATTTGTAATGAAAAGTTTCGGGCTTTAAGGGTGAAATGACAAAAAATGGAGAAATGGTAGCTGTGTCGGCATTATTCAATGAGCTGGAGGGTACATTCTCAAAGTTATTTTTTCAGTAATATACTACATAGGACTCCAATGCCTATGCTTTCACAACTTCGAAAAAATGTAGTATGTAAGAACCACAGTTTTTGATTGAGAGCTTCATCAAGGCTTTGGTAGGTGACTTTGATATAATATGAAGTAGGCGCCGAAATGTATGCTTTATGGCAGCTTCTAGCTTCAGAGAATGCTGAGCTGCACTTCCTCAAGGTTAAGAAGTATCTTCGAGGCAATTGATAACTCGATTACATAAGGGATTTAACATTCTGCTGAAACAATATATCGACCAATTTCTATAAGTCAAGGCAGTTGAGAAAGGTAAAAATTCGAAGAGTATACTTCCAAAACTATTTTTTTACTAATACGCTATAAGACTCCAATGTCTATTTTTTCACAACATCAAAAAAAAACCACAGTTTTTGATTGAATGCTTCATCAAAGTTTTGGTAGGTGACTTTGATATAATATGAGCTACGCGCCGAAATGTATGCTCTACAACAGCTCTTAAAATGTGAGAGGACGCACATTGCAGCTCTTCTGAGCTAACAGGTAGTTCGGAGATGATGGAGATGACAAGAGTACCTATGATACTTATAATGCTGTTCAAAACAAATATCTCCAAAAACTATATCGACCAATTTGTAGATGTCAAGGGAAATGAGAGAGCTAAAGAATCGATCAAAAATGAAGTAGATGCACTTGGCTTACTCAAGAGAATAGTTTTTATAAAAAAAAAACAATATCAAATACACTCTTTAAAATGAGAAAGAATCTCTTATACAAATGAATAGAGAGTATTATAGGACCCTCAGTCGGAACTACAAGATACCAACAATTTCGGCTATAACTAAATCCATCAGTTTCGAAAGTAACCTCGTTGGTCTCACAAAAGTCTACTCAAACAACTTGTCATCTTCATAAATATGAAGGAAATGTAACTTTTTTTTATAATTCAACAGAATACCAATACAAATTCCTCTCATACCTTTACAACCAACCAATACATCCAAGAACACTAAGTTCCCCCGAAAATTTCGCCTAAAAGTCGATAAATGTCAGTTTTTTGTTATTCTCAAAAGTTGAAGCAAGCATAAATCTACAAAGAAGACTCTACCAAGCAAACCATAACACAACTGTTTCCAAGAACTGCCTGAATACATGAACACTTATTCCAACAAACGTGAGAAAGAAGAGAGTACAAGCTTGGGGAGACGTACGCAAACAAACAGAAATGTTGTGTAAATGGATTGAAATCCATACCCGACTTGACGTGCCCAACTTTGACTGGCCAAATTATTTCGATTGAACTGACCAAGGACGTTCAACCGACAGACAGGCCAGCTGCCATGTTTGATGTGATTGCCATGGAAAACGAACTGAAAGTGTTTCCGTCAGTTGCGTCTATTTTGGGCAGCAAGAGTGGGCAAGTGTATGTGTCTTACTATTTATCAATTCTATGAATGCCAATAGCGCCTCGTGTACCGAGCATTGTAGCAGAGCAACGCAAAATACAAACAGAAAAATCCGTCTTTGTATGAGCTCAGCCAGAGCAGTCCGATCGCCTGTAAGCAGCGCCATAATGACGTTTACTACAATTGTATTACAGTTCGTATGTGAAAGCCATCACCACAATGTAGATTTGCACACGCATTTCCTTATCCGCAACGCATCACTCGACAGGCACTTCGTACACGCACATCCGTTCTAATCTTGGCCTGCGCAAACGAGCGCTACACGCTGCTGCTGCCCATCTCACTTACTGGTTAATTCAATTTTTTCCCATACTTTAATCTATTTTCCGCCACAGCCACACACACACACGGCACCCAACTATGTAGCTCTCGGGCAACTAGCTGGGCGTAAGTAGTAGGTATCTAACGTGTAATTTGATTTTGATCAAAATTAAATCTTCAACCTGATTTGGCTGCTTGGCGTAGCATTTTTCTCGTGCGGTCGAGGTAGCACTTGTAACGGTAACGGAATGTTGCCGAAAATTTTGTTGTGTAAATGTTGCTAGCTGTGCTCGTGAGCATATAAAGTAGTATTAGTATTTGCGCACACAAATTCCGACAAAGTAATAAAGCATCATCTCTCGGCTTCAATGTAAAACTAAGAGTTATTAAAGTGGAAATTTGAGTTTGTGGTGAAGCTACAGAAAATGAGCTGCGAACATAGCAATGTTGCCACGTTCAAATACGCAATATATAGACGAATACTTGTTTGTATGAATATTTGTATGTATGTGTATAAACTGTCATGAATTCACCAATGTGGCCACACATCTTTATAAACCACATCTCTAGTACACTATTACTATATAGCGACACTCTTAGTTTAACCTTAACCGTTCTCACTGCTTTACCTTACTTTGTAGGGCAAAGAGGAAGCATGAAAACATTTTAAATCGCTGTAATACCAACTTCCTCTTCTTCTTCTTCTTTATTGGCGTGGGCACCGCTTACCAGGTTATAGCCGAGTTTACAACAGCGCGCCAGTCGTTCCTCCTTTTCGCTATTTGGCGTCAATTGGAGATTCCAAGGGTAGCCAGGTCCTTCTCCACCTGGTCTTTCCAACAGAGTGGAGGTCTTACACTTCCTCTGCTTCCTCGGAGATACCGTCTGTAGTTAGGCATAAGACAGTTTTTTAACTGGCATATATTTCGAGCAGAAGTTTTTGCTACAGATCTAGCCTCTAATATTTCAGTAGGCAACTCTCCGGAAAGTAATAGGACGGAGTCGATTTAAAAGATTTATTGAACCAATCGTAACAACTTTTTACAAACTATCAAAATAAGCTCCTTCTGCGGCGCGATTTCCAAGCATTGAAGGCGTCACGGAAGGCATTCTCCGTAATAGCCTTGAGAGTCGAGGCGCATACTGCTTGGATCCCCTTTGTCGTCGCAAAATGCTTGCCTTTTATGGGCCTTTTCAGGCAAGGAAACTAAAAAAGTTCGGAGAGCCACATCTGGACTGTGGGGCGGCTGCGGAAGCATTGGGATGCCGACCTTGGATAAGAGCTGTTCACAAGAATGTCGGTGTGAGCCGGGGCGTGCTCATGCTGCGATGTTTTGTCGGGCCCGATTTACTCTTCGTTTGAGTCTCTGGAGGACTTCCACGTAAAACTTGACGTTGACGGTTTGTCCAGGAGGAACAAATTCATGATATCTATTATATCAAAAAAGGCAATTAGCATCGTTTTCACTTTGGATTTGCTCATTCTTCCCTTTTTTGGGAAAGGAGAGGCCGACGTGTGCCACTCGAAAGATTGCCTCTTTGTCTCGGGATCATATTCATCTTCACCGAGTTCACACAGAATTTAATCGCGACCACTCACAGAAACACGTCGCACGAGAATGTTTGTCCTGACTCTCCAGGTGCTCGGAGACAACTGACCAGCCGCTCGTTCGTTAGCTAGGAACGCTCTCTACCGAATCCAGTCAGTGCACGCACTATACTATACTTCGAAAGTCGCGACGGATGAAAATCAGTCCTATTACTTTCCGGACAAAATTCTGCTGCTGGCTCTCGATAGAAGGTATTATTGGAACATAGTTAGGATGCTCACTGATAACGATCTATTGATGGAGCAGAACTGCATAGCAATTCAAGAAATCTGCAGGCAGTGACCACATCACGGTTTTAGAAAAGTTATAGATCATCTTTTGTATACTTATCCGACATTGGAGAGGTAAGGCTTTAAGCAATTGGGGACCCCGTGCTATCAGACACTCGAAGAGGTATGGCCAGGGAGGCTACATGGGAATCTAATGTAAGTCGCGTCAAATGCTGGCATCCTAAAGGATGATTACTTCACATGGACGACAGTTCATTTGGTACCGCTAGGGCCTAAGTCGGTTTACACGCGACTATTATCCAACCTAACTTAACTCTAACGAAATCTCTAAGTCCATCGATTGGATTCAGGAATGATATTATGGATGTAACCACATCGACGCGAAAATTTAGTTTCTTATGAATTAGAAGCTCTAGACACAGCTCATTGTTAGTTTTAGTCAATTCTTCACTCGGTCGTTGTTCACTTTGCATAAACTTTCGAGTAACCATAAAGCTTTCGCATGTACATACATAAAGCTTTCACATATCCATAAAGCTTTCACAAAAATAACTACACAATGTATACGCATATTTTTTTCCAACTAGAAATTATAGAGATCCATTTTCATTAATCCTGCTTAATAAAAAACTTTCCAAAAGTTACTACAACAAGTTAAGCGTGTTAACTAAAGCAGCTTTAGTAAAACGAGTACTCTTTTTTATAGTAAAGCTCTTAAGAAATATTAAAAATCACTCGTAAATAAATTGTTCTGAACTACATTTGAGCAGTTAACTGGATTAGTTTATAACTTTTTGATACACGCCGTGCTACACTCGAACACATTTTAATTAAACTTTCATAGAATTGTGACATTTCACATACGACAACAACAATTAAGTTCGTGCAAACTAAACTTTCCGCACAAAATCCGAAAGCACTTTCTAATGCAAATGCACAAATAAAATAAATTTATTTAATTTCCGCATAGAAAACAATTCTACGCTTTCCCGTTGCATAAACATTTTTAATAAATGTTTATATTACGCCATTATTGTTGTTGCTGCTGTAGTTGTATGCTTTTGTTATAAATGTCACTTCTTGTTGCACAAGCCGTACGTGACATACGCTTGCCATTTATCTTGAATACTTCACATAAGTTGCACAGGAATAGAAATGTAGAAAAAGAGTTATACAAGTAGGAATCTAAAAAGAGTTTAGAACCAAAAATTAAAAAGGAAGGGAAAATTTAAGTTCGGTTGCAGCGAGTCTATACCCTTTACAGGTTTCTTGTAAGAAAAGAACTTGATTTTATTTGATCAGCTTGTATGACAGCTATATGTTATAGTATTTTGATCTGAACAATTTGCTCAGATATTAAAGCGCTATATTAGAAATTAATTGGAGATTTTTGGGATATATTTTGAGTAAGAAACATATTCTTGCTCGAGTCGTCGAGGTAATGCTAAAAAGAGTGCCGTAAACAGGGCTCTTTGGTCATGGTTGACTGTGCGAATATCGATCCCACATTCATGGAGGGCATTATAACTGCCGATGAAATATGAGTTTATGAGCTTGACATGCAAACAAGTCAAGAATAATCAGAATGGAGGGGAAAAACTGAGCCGAAATCGCAACAAACACGCCAAAGCCGACCAAAAATCAAAGTTATGCTAATAGTTTTATCCATATTCGTGGTTTGCTGTATCATGAATTTGTTCCGGAGGGTCAGACAGTCAATAAGGAGCTTTATTTAGGCGTAGTGAGGCGTTTACGTAGAATATACGTAATAATATGTTAAAAAACAATTCCTGGATTAATGGATTTTAAACGATGATAATGCACAATCGCATCGAGCCACGATTGTGACCGAATTTAAACCCAAAACCGTAATGGATACTATCGATCGACCACAGATTCTTGTTCCGCAAATAGAAATTGCCGCTCCGTGGAACCCTATTTCAGTCGATCGAAAAGATAAAACAAAATTCGCTGAAGGCCATCCCGAAAAGTGCTTATGAAAACTGTTTCGAGGACTGGAAAAATCGTTGAGATAAGTGTCTTACACCTGGCGGGGACTACAGGGTTTGTCCGGAAAGTAATAGGACTTGATTTGCTTAGCCGCATCTGTACTTCGGAATTTGCGCGCACCGACTGGATTTGATAGGGGGCGTTCCTAGCTAACGAACGAGCGAATGTCTCCGAACACCTGGAGAGGCAAGACAAACATTTTCGCGCGACGTGTTTGGGTGAGTGGTGCAAGCCGAAAATGTAGCGTTTCCGTAAAGCATAGGTACGCGATTAAATTCTATGTGAAACTCTGTAAATCTGCGACAGGGACGTTTGATATGATCAAGGAGGCTTACCCAGATGTTGCTTTAGCAAGAAGTGATGTGTTTCGGTAGCACAAGACCTTTTTGGAGGGCCGGGAAGAGTTCGCTGATAAACGCCGGAAGAATGAGCAAATCCAAAGTGTTAAACCAAAGCGTAAACGATGTTCATTGTCTTTTTTGATATCAAAGGCATCATCCACCATGAATTTGTTTCTCTTGGACAAACCGTTCACGCCAAGTTTTACGTGGAAGTCTTCAAGATACTCAAATGAAGAGTCAATCGGGTACGACAAGACATCGCAGCCGATTGGAAGTTACACCATGACAATGCCCGGCTCACACCGACGTTCTTGTGAACAGATACCTAACCAAGGTCGGCATCCCAACGTTTCCGCAGCCGTTCTATAGCCAGATGTAGCCCCCGGACTTTTATTGTTTCCTTGCCTGAAAAGGCCGATGAAAGACAAGCATTTTGAGACGACAGAGGGATCCAAGCAACATGCGCCTCGGCTCTCAAGGCTATTCCGGAGAATGCCTTCCGTGACGCCTTCAAAGCTTGGAAATCGCACAGCCAGCGCTGCATCCACGCAGAAGGAGCCTATTTTGAAAGTTTTTAGAGAATTGTAACGATTGGTTCAATAACTTTTTTTTTAAATCTACTCAGTCCTATTTCTTTATGGACAAACCCTGTAATTTGAAGGCGGCAAAATAAATATTGTTGTCCCATATCGTCAGTTCCGACAAATGAGGCCGAAAGCGCGTATGGAAAATTTCAGACCGATATCTCAAAAACTGAGAGAATAATTCGCGTATATAAGTACAGCCAGACACTATAGATCTGTGGACAGAGAGACGAAGTTGGCAAAATCGACTCAGCTCCTCCGGCGATGTATATACTTTATATGTTCTCCCACGTTACCTTCTTTGTGCTACAAACTTCGTGGCAAACTTAGTATAACACCGTTCAGGGTATAAAATCACAAAAAAAATTGTCAAGAAGTAAAAATAAGTGTGTCTATGTAACTAAAGAGCTTACGTTTTGCGCAAGGACACTCAAAATGTATTGCAAGAAAATATGAAATGCGAATTATACACGGCCACTCGGGCATTCTCTATATGCACTTGGACCAAAAGCAGAGCTACTGCCGCTACTGTTGGCTGCGCAGTCGCTGCGCATGTTGCTCGAATTGAAGAAAATTCACAAAAGAAATGGCCACTGCCATTGTAATGCAATCTAAGAGTTTTGCTATGAATTACTCGCAAATACACTCAAATAATGTATACTAAAGAGGCGAGGAAAAGCAGAAGAAAATGTACACTTTAATACAATTTCATGCACGTGCGTGTGTGTGCCTCTGTGTGACCTTATCAGCGTTTGTGTGTGTGTGGTAGAAAATAGCTAAAGAATTGCAGTGAAAAATCACGAAATACAGCTGTAGTTGTGTCATAGTTGTTGTTGTAGTAGTTAAATTTTATGTGAGAAAGAATGTGAACGTGTGTGTGTGTGTGCAGTACGTGTCTGCGCTCGAGTTGGCAGAGCGCAAACGTATGGGTGGCAAGGATTATACTCTGACATTGTAATGCATCTTGGTGCTCGAGCAAATCTTGTCGAAATGAAATACACTTACGAATATCAGAAAACACTCTTTGCATGTGTGTGTGAGTGTGTGTGTGTGACTACACTTTTTATACATACATATATAATATACAACTACAAGGAATGTGTGCCAGCATTGTTGCATATAAATTTATATATTTTTTTTAGAATTTCGGTCAAAAACTGTATCTATGTATATGTATATACTTACATATACATATATATTACATAAGTATGGTTGTACGTGTGCTTGCCCAGTTGAGTTGAGAATGGCATCCTTACTTAACTCTCGCTGCTGCACAATAGCTGCCTTTGCTGAGTGGATTAGTAGCGCAGTAGTGCACTTGAACAATGACAAAAAAAAAAGCAACAACAACAGCAACACAAAATGAAATAAAATGCTACACTAACGCATATAATATAATGTGAGTGTAAGAAGCAGCGCATAGTTGTATGCCGGTATGCTTGCGTCTTAAGGTCACTCGGCAATGGCATTTTTGCACGAGTTAATATAAAATTAAATTTATGATGCAGTTGCTTGATTATTGCTTTGATTCAGTTGCTGTTGTTGTAGCAATGTATGCGTGTGTGTGTGTGATGTAGAAATCCTTGAAATCTCTGTCAGCTCAGTTGTAGAGAGTAGAAAGGGGAGCTGTGCCGCTCACAAAGCAAGCCAAAGTAATTGAGTATGCAACTGATGTATTTTATAGAATTTGACTTTTGTTGAAACTGAAATAGTGTTTGGTTTCACTTGCGTTTGCATGAAGTGATTCTGTAGAAGATTTTAATTTACTATTCTCCTTTATTTTGAATAATAAAAAATATTAATTTTTGTTATACAAATATTTTTTTCAATAAAAATAGGTGTTCAATTTTAAACTGTCTAAGAAGAGGCAATCGTTGGGCATTAGCAAAAAATGTAGTGTATCATAATGTATTTTAGGAATAAACTGTACAAATAACAAAGAAAAAATTTAGAGAGCTCTCTTCCAGCATCACAAAATAATTATCCACTACAGCAGTGATGCTGTCCTTCGCCCTGGATGAAACCTTAAACGAAGATACTGTTCGTACAATGATTCCCCCAACCAGCCAGAGACTAGAATTTGCTCGCGGTAATAAGCTTGAAATGTTGTTATAGACTTTAAACGAAATTCCTTCTAATGAAAAGACATTTGAAGTTCAAGCGACAAATGTCATCAGTTCTTGAGTTTGTTAAGTACTCAACTGGCAGTAGCACAAGCTACAAGGGCTGACCGGAGACTTAAGTCTGGTACCACGGGGAGCAGTTAGCTATATGGGGAGAGTCGTGGTAGCTGTGATTTAAACCTAAAGGCATGTAGGATTGAAAAATTTTGTGTAAAAAGCATTTATTATCAGAGGTGCTGATCAACGCGTTGTATTGATCTATGTGATTTTAAAAGCACCGCGAGATTAGGATGTCGCCGGCAGGTACTCATGTAAATCAAAAGGATTGTTGTTGTTGTTGTTCGTACAATGAATAGTTGTGAGTGAACCCAACTACGTTGAGTAGTTGTGTTTTTTTTTTTTTTGTTGTGATAGAAGGGAAGTTCGGTAGGATGGCTGTCGCCATAGTCGCAAATAGCGAGGCATTAAGCAAATGGGGGGTGGCTATTAGTCTCTACATTGTGAACGAGCCGAGTCAGTGGTGTACGTTCGATGGGCCATAGGGGCGTGAGTGACATTGACGTGACGCTTATGAATCAGGCAACAAGTAGGGTGTTCGACGTTAGTTGAGTGATTAAGAGGGGGTGAGGATTGAGTGATCATAATTTGATTCAAATTATAGTTACTCCTCAAGGCGATGGCATACTATTGGTATTGACAGAAAACAATATCGAATTTCAGTAAAGGACGCGGTATTGGATGTACCGCTTAAAGCGTTGGTGGACGAACAATTGCTCGACTTTATTAGATAGTTGGAGTTTTGAACGGTAGGGATCTTAGGAAGTGCGAAACTTTCATAGTTAGGAAAGTCAAGTGGTGGACGCGTCAGTTAACCTTGAAGACGAAGACTGGCAGGCGATTGCGGCAAAAGTCCCACCCGCCCGACGGTCCAATTCTGACAGGCCGTCCCGGCTTAGGTATGAAGGAAGGATATATTGCTGTAAATTAAAAAAAAAAAACGAAGGAATTTTGTTAGCGAGAATCAGAAACGACCCCTGGAATCAAGTCTATAGGACAGGCAAGCAGTAAAAAGGAAGATATCACTTCACACTGCAAGCGACCGTATTCAAAATACGACGCGTTTTGGGGAGTGATTGGGGTCTCGGATGTCGTGCTGTTCGCGCCGTATATCGTGACCTGTTTCTGACCTGTGCCAATAAAGGCACCCACTGTATGGTGGAAGCAGCCACGACAGTCTTGGGGTGTCAAAAACTCTTCGCCATACAGCGTTGTACGACGCTTGCCTGTTTGTCTGTATATCGCACCAGGTTACAGGTCTTGTTAGGTGTAGCCCCTCTTGACCTGATTGTCATACAGATTGCTGTTGTATTCAGTTTAAGACTTTCAATGATAATTTGGAGAAGGAGTTATATTTAGGGAGTAGAAGGCTTCTAGATGATAGGGTCAGATGTAGATGGCAAGACTGTTGGGACGTTAGTCCTACGAGTGACTTACGAGTACATCCAGGACGTTAGGGTTTTTGGGGGTAGCCCAGACTTCGGATTCTGTCTGAGTCTGGGCTTTTTGCTTACGGGGCATGGACCTCAGAATGCAATTTTGCATCAGAGGCAGCTATCTGCTAGGTAGGGGTGTTTTTGGGGGCGGTGGCCGAGAACTGGGTGCATGTAAATACAGATTGCCTGATGTACTCGGATATTAAGGATCTGGGTGATATGACGATTTGCTGGACTGATGCACGTTTAGATGTTAGCGGTGTGATCTTCCGTTGACGGAATTCCTAACAGTATTTTTTAGGCGACGAAGGTATTGAACTGAAAATGCGTAAGAACTGTCAATTTGTCAGTTGAATATGGAGTTGCATTACAAGCGGGTGTCGGACCCAAAGTGCGGCAGAAGATTTAGATGGGCCTCGAACCATACCAATGAGGACAGTGTGTTCATTCTACCCTATTGAAGCTTATAACAAATTCCAAAACTTTCTCTCTCTTAAAAATATTAATTTGTATACGAATCCTCTTGAAATTTGGGGAAAAATAAAAAAAAAATAAAAAAATTTTATGTCAGATATCCTCAATATGAACTCCCCCTTTCTCTCTACTTTATTTATTTCAGATAAGACTACTACGATAGAGAGTCGTCTTTTTCAATCTTCTTCTTACATGAGAGCTAGAAAAAATCAATTATCTCGGCAATAAATTGAAATTTTATTTTTCATCGTTATAAAATCGGGTCTAGATCGAATCTGCTCTGTTTTTTTCAATTAATTGCAAATTTGAATTTCATTCTCATAGAAGACCTTGACCCTGTTGGCAATAAACTGGAACAGTCGATTGCAACAAGCTTATTTTGAGGCAATAATAACTTGGTGCCAAGCCCGTACTATAAGGTGAATACATAAGAACCTCGAAACAAAGCTCTCGCTCTCTCTTCTGGCGAATCACTATCGATATTTAAGGCCTAGCATTGTCCTGATGGATATCAGTTCCTCTGCTATTGACCGAGCCTGCGTTTTCGCCTTTTTCGAAGACAAACTGTGCTACGTATACATGGTGTATTTTCGTTTTGTTGGTCTCTACATACAATATGACACGTGCTTAAACAGTACTGATCAAAGAAACCACAAAACTGTCTGTCTTTTTAGTACATTGATCGCGTTAGCATCACTTGTTTACTAAATTTTCGTATATTTTATTAATAACCACCTAAAATAATTGAAAAAATTACTAATTTGTTTCCCTGCTGTTGAAATAAATGCCAAATTATATTACAAAAAGAACATTCAATACTTTTTCATGAAATGTTACTCATACGCATAGTCTTACGCATAAACAATCGAAGTAACTACCTCAAGTGGACTAATTTCCTGAATCACTTAACCCATGCTGATTGAAAAAATTGATTCGCAAATTCATCAATAATAACTTTCAAGTGCTATAAATACATAAAGCCCCTTCGAAAGCCCTGTCCAACGACACAAAACTATCAGCCAAAGTCTCATTAGTTCATCATAAAGCCATAGAAAGCGCTCATTCAGTGGCATCAGCACACTCTCCCACTGCAAAACATATTACGCATCGGAAATGCTTAAATCGCAGAGAAAATGAGACATATAGTGGGAGCGTGATGTACAGCAGACACGCGCCAGTCGACACACTCACACGCAGCGCAACGCTTGTTAACACACGTTACAACGGTCCAAACACTCATGCCTACAAATATCGCATTAAACTTGCCCAACACTTTGCAGATAACATCTTGTGCGATTTGTCTGCTGGTTTGAGCGTTGAGCGGCGAGCAACGAGCGCTGAGCGACGTGAGACTGATGTAAGCCCAAAGGTGAGCTGCGGAGTTTTCGTGTCGTTCGCGCACGTGGACATGTACGAAAACTTCTTATAAAGTCATTAACGAGACGCGATTGAGCACAGCTCAGCAATGCACCAGCTGATGTGTGGGTGTGTGTGTGTGTGTTAGCTCACATATCCCAAAGGCATGACGGCGTTTAGTGCGCTGTACTTTTGAGCGAACAAGCAGCATTGATTAGCCTGCAAATTGCCAATTTAAACGCATTCCAACAGTTGAATACCGCAGGGAAAGAATCTGCAAAATTTCGTTTGAAAATATTTTGAGGTTATGTGATAATTTTCTTATTTTATGCCACCTTTTCATTCAAAACCTGTTCACTAATAATATTTTCGAAAGCCTAGCCTTTAGTCTATTAATATTTTTTCCTCAACATTGCTGCTATAGCTCCAAGCGTGTCTACTTAGATCTACATTCGCAACTTTTGTGTCACGCGCCTAAAGTTATGCTTCCACAATTGCTTTGTTCCACACTCTCTCTACACTCCCGTCATGCGCGTCAACATAATATGATTAAATTTAATCAGCAGGTATATGTCAACATAATTGCTTACAACAACAACAACTACAACTACAGTTTACATACATTAAATTGTTAGCTTGCTCCGTCATGCGTACGCGCGTGGAAGGTGCCGCTTTAGTTTTAGCACCAACAATAGTCAAACACAAGTACCGTAAGTGGTCGTAGGCGTTTAACCCGTTCGCAAAATGCCAATGTGGCAAATTGGCGCGTCTGTCTTCCGCACCTTTTTGCGTCTTTCGGCCATTTAACGCACTGACAAGTTCATTAAATTGCGTTCGTAATCACGTGCAGGAAATTTCCATTTCGTGTTATGCAAATTAATGAGGTTAAGTCGAGTAGTTTTGCGCTTCCGTTGACGCAAGTCGGAGACGACGAATTGTCCCAAACATATTTACACTTTCCTCCTATATTTGTTGTGTTTGTAAGGGTTTGGCGGTTTGACGTATGCGTTTATTAAATGTGGTGGCAATGTGTGGCTTTTGTTGTTATTTCGATAGTACGGACGAAGGTGTGACTCAGTAACGTAAGAGAGAAGAAGTTGTTGTCATATTAGCATACATAAAATCTTGGTTTAACCCTGCGAGTCTATCTAGAAAACTTTCTAAGTTTATTTACCGAAAATTGTATTTTTTTCAACTCTGGTACCTAAATTTTTTAAGAGATAAATAAAGAGATATAAGGATCGCATACGGCCCAGTCTAGCCCTTACTTTCATGTTTTAGTTTCCAACCAGAAGATCATTTGAATAATGGAACATAAGATCAAATCTTATGTCTAATAATACACTAAACTAAACAGATCAGCATTTGTAAGCTTTAGGTTAGATCAGGTTCTAATGCTGAGCCTCGCGACGGAGACTCCAAAACTACACTTCGGCATTCCAATCCGGTGCTTTGTGATTTCACAAACTCCTTAAAGTAAATAAAAACCGTCATGCCTTAACAGTACTACTTAGTTCTATCAAAAATCTACTATATATGTATATGAGACCCAAGCTCTTTCAACCTTAATCTTATCGAATATGGACAGTTCAGAATGAAATGCCGAGATGATTCCAACTCGACTTATTCCATATAAAATTCGACATGGATTCGATTTTTTAAACGCACTGCATAGATGATCTCATGACACAGACCAAGATGAAGGCCAGCTAGTACAGTGAACATCTTGTGATCTACTCTAGGCCAGACGACCCCTATTCGAACTTTCACGCAGCCCAGCGATGCAGTTTCAACGATGGTAGAGACATCGATACTTCGTTTCCTTTTGAATCAGCTACCATTGAGACTAAAATGATTTTCTTCGCAAGCAGAATAATTTCACACCATTCCACGAAGTAACTGGATCCAATTAATGATGGGTCTAAACATCTCTTGATTAGTTTGGCGCCTGCAGTTAACGAACTCAAGGTCACAGATATATTTCCACTATAGGAGTGAATCTTGACACTGAAAAACTTGATGAAAATCAGCTTTGTCTGCAAGGCTCTAAGGAACTCTAGTCTCTAAAGTTGATTTTCAATCACCGCAAACTTTCCTTTGAACTCCGGGACATCACGAAAAAGCTCACAGCGCTCCTTTTCCAATGACTTTGCGATACAATTTGCGCTCCGATATTGAAGTGAATGCTTCTTTTTCTTCTTTACTAGCACAGATGGTGCAAGAATTCTTACTTCTCCAAAAAAAGGTTACATATGCCTTATTTCAACTACTTTTATCTTGAGGAATCCCAACTACGTTTGGAAGTCCCTGCGGAGATCTGGAAGCCTTAAACTAAAGTTGATCGAGATCTCACGACTCTCTCAATATCTCCCTTAAGCTTCGGTTCATCATGAAAAAACGAACAGTGCTTCTCTTTCAGCCAATACAGCTGTAACAGGTTTGAACGCTAAGAAAAACAATAGGATTGTCCTCAGTTATCAAAAATTTAATTGAAGTTAAGCGAATTTAAAGTTGTCCATCAAAGTCATCCGCATTCTGGAATATGAAACCGTTCAGTCAAGAACAACAGCAGCTAGTGGACGAGGAACCCACTGTCGTAGAAAGAGAACGAAAACTGTCTCTTAGCGAGCGGGAAGGGGTTCTACTTTCCATACAGGAGCTTCTGGACAGATTAAAGGGGCAGGATGATGAGAACAGTAGAGACGAAGACCTGTCGCTCATAGAACCAATCCTTTGATTTCCAGCGCCCTCATAGAAGTTGTGCAAATGAGCCTACACTAGCCGACGGCTGCCATCGCGAGTAGGTTCGAATCGGATAACCTGGATATCCGATTGATTCAGGAACTATGGATCTTCAGTGTGGAGATAATGGGCCTTAATTCTGGAAAAAGCCACGTAATTTGGGATATATTTAGCCAGAGAACGCGTTCTTGTGTAGTGGTTAAGAAAGACTTAGATTCCTTTTGTATTTCAGAGTTTTTAACGCAGGATCTAGTAGCGATGCAGGTGAAGGACAAGGAAGGTTCTCAATTCTTCCTTGCATCAGTTTACCTTCCAGGGTAGACCGCCACAGCAAACAACCCACCCTCTCTCACCCCATCGATTCACGATTAGACGAGTACTGCAGGAGGAATAAGCCAACGCACATCAAAACCCAACATAGAAATAAATCAAAAATTGAAATCAAACAACCCCATCGATATTTCAACTTTAAGAGCTTACTGGATATTCAATTTACTCTTTCAATTTAAAAAATATGTAATTTTTTAGCGGCAGTATCTTCATGAAATTGATGACAAATGAGAAGGAATTCATTAGCTAAAGTTTCCGTTTAATTACAAACACCTGCTCGAATTAAAGTTCATTGGAGAGCAAAAAGCTGATGAGCTCAATGTGACTTTCTTACTTTGCCTTGGTGTTAGTGCCTGCCTGATTGGCGCATTCATTACAACAATGCCTGCGCAATAGAAGTCAAAGTGGAACAAGAAGACCAAGCATTTAATATCTGCATAGAACCAGAATCAGGGCGCTAGCAAACTAACAAGGAGGGCATACGAGTGTTCGAGCGACAAAAAAACGTAGCCGAGTCTCCCAGTATGGAGCACACTACAGACATATTAAGCTGCCTTGACTCCCGTGCTCGAAGCCAATGAAGCGTAATGGTAATGAAATGACAAGGCTGCAAAAAGTATGCCTAATTACCCACCAGCAGCAGACAACTTAACAGAAGCTACAACAACAAACAACAGAGTGCCAGACTACACAGTCAGTCGGGCAGTCCTGGCACTACCATTATATATGTGTGTAAGCGTGAATAAATGAGGCTGAGTAAGGGGCGCCAGGTTGGACTACTTGTTGCCTTCGGCGCGGGGTTAGTGCCTTAACTGGCGTAAGACGACTTCAAGCTCATTTGACTCATTAGAATCATTAATCAGTTGGAAAAAATTAAGCAGCCATTTGTAAGGCAACTTCTTCACTGGTGCTACGTAGCATGTGGGTGTGTGCGCAAGACAGGAAGATAACTTCAGTGCACAGTAAAGATTATACTATATAAAGGTGTTTTTATATGCGTTTACATATCGACTCTATCTTCGAGGGTAGCAAACTCTGTTGCATTTGCTTGCAGTTAATTTCAAAGTTCATTTAATTTTTCTTCACCGGAGAAAAGTGAGTTGTCCACGACTAACTTTCTGTTTTTCAATTATTCATTCATTTAAAAAGTGAGTTTTTGTATTTAAATTAGCAGTTGTTTCCGACTCTCTTATTGTTGAAATATGAAAAAAATAACAAACAGGTCAGAAGGAATACTCGGCTCCTTCCAACAGATGCGAGTGGTGTTGTACGGCGCTCTTCATTCGGGTTATCAGGGCTCCCAATCCAGTTTGTTATGCGACTTCCATGCCCATTTGATGATTTGCATGCCACCCCCATACCAGAACTTGAATGCCCCGGTGGCCCTGATTCTCGTAGCCGGGTCATTCTTAAATAGTACATGAGGCTCCTCCGGGACTGAAATTCGCCAGAGGCAGCAGAGAAGCTCTCTCTAAGCATAAGCAGAGGAAGCAACCTATCTCAGGTTACTAAGCGATGCGCAGAAGCTAACTGCGCGTCCGTGACGGTATTTCTTCCTAGGAGCGTAATAAGACCCTACGAGTTCGCAATTGATTTAATAAGGTATCAAAATGAGGACATCAGTATCAGGGTAGTCGGGAGGAACGTTGGGATCCGGCTGAGAAAGACAGCCGGGAACAACAGATGTTAGAGGACGAGGAACCCACTCATTCTGTGAGTTTCTTCTTGAATTTATAATCAATAGTAATGTAAGTATCGAGAATGAGGGCGTTCTTTGAGGTCCTTGAAACTTATATAATGCACACATTATCGGTCTAATCTCGAAGTGGCAGGTGTCGCAAGAGCCCTCAATGTCTGATCACAAGACCATACGAACTGGTATGTCTTTGGGGAAACTCTTGGGCTAAATATAAGTGTAGTGAGGTAGGTAGGTAGTGCGGATGCTGCGGCAAACCAGTTCATATTAGACGTTTATCACTATCCTGTCCACAAAAAGTTACCACCAGCACAATAACCTGTTCATATCTAGTAATTTCTCAGTGCATAGGCAGCCAGTTCGCCGATTCAGGCTTCTTCTCCATTCACGAGCTCCACTTTCAATATCATAATGTCTGAAAAAACGTTGAGGACACTATAAAATATATATATACAAGTGATCGAAGTATTTTTTTAATTAGGGAACTCGAAATGGATCGCCCTTTATACGAACCATTGACAGTCAATATTATTATTTTACATACACTATGTAGCAAAGATTAAATAATAAATCTAAAGTATTTAGGAAGCCAAAATCTGCTTTAACTCACACACTCAAACTGCATTTCACATAAAAGCGACAGTTGAAATTTCAATTTCGAAACAAATCCCAGCTTTTGTTTATTTTTAATGGCGTCGAGTGCGCGGCGCATGTCAGCAGCTTAAACAAAGCAAATTTGACAACGCACACGCGCTTAGCAACTACATTTGCAGCGCATAAGGTAAATGCATACAAGTAAATCAAACAAATTAGATAAGCAAACAAAGAGACTGCCCACGCATCACAGCTATAGCATACATTTAGGCGCATTACAATAATTAGCATCACACACATACACACGCACACGCTAATGTACTTGTGTGGGTGTTTATAAATGCATATGCACTTTGTTATATGTGTTAGTTGCGTTGGGCTTAGCGTTTGCCACTATAACGGTTTAATACACATTCGTTGGTCATTTCGCCACGCGTTGAAAAGTAGAAAGGGGGCAGCGCAACTGCGGTGAATGGAGATATGGTAGTTTGTGAAATTGTTTGTTTGTGCTGCTAAGCTGCTGTTATGACAAGTGAATGGGTAGTGGTAAAAAGTATGGCGGTGTTTGGGCCGCAATTTGAGGTATGTCACGAGACTGATCAAAATCAAGTCCTGGTAAGGAAAACTTTTTTATTTGATGGGATATCTTCCCGAAATTCGACATGGATTATTATCTAAGGCAATGGTACTATCTCCAAACCTATTGTTTAGATCGGACCACTATAGCATATAGCTGCCATATAAACTGGCCGATCACAATCGAATCCTTGTATTGAAAACTTTTTTATTTGATGAGATATCTTCACAAAATTTAACACAGCTTATTTTCCTAGCCAGTGCTATAATCTCCGAGTAAATTGTTTAGATCGGACCACTACATCGTATAGCTGCCATATAAACTGACTGATCAAAAAATAGTTCTTATATGAAAAAGTTCGGTATTTTACGAACTAACTTTCCGAAACTTGGTACAGATTATTACTCAAGGCAACGCTACTGTCCCCATATTGTTTAGATCGGAACGCAATAGCATATAACTGCCATACAAACTGATCGCTTCAAAATGGGTTCTTGTATGAAAAACTTCGGCATTTAACGACATAACTTTCCGAAACTTGGTACAGATTATTATCCAAAACAATATTACTATCTCCAAATATATTATTCAGATCGCACCACTGTAGCATATAAGTAGCTGTCATACAAACTGATCGCTCAAAAAAAAACTCCTTGTATGAAAAACTTCGGCATTTAACGACATAACTTTCCGAAACTTGGTACAGATTATTATCCAAAACAATATTACTATCTCCAAATATATTATACAGATCGGACCACTAGAGCATATAGCTGCTATACAAACTGACTGATAAAAATTATAGCATATTTTTATGAAATGCCTCTATAAAGTCTACAACAGTTTATTTGCAACCCAACTTAACATTTTTTTCTTATTTTTAAATTTCCTTGCACTTTGCATAACACCAAACCCTTTATCACTACCCACTTGCCACACACAAGCTACACATTGTTGGCATCCGTCTGCGTATGACATTGCTATTTAATACCTTAAAACAAAATATTTTGTTAATTCAAACGGCACTGCAAGCTTACAGTATATATGCGATTGATACGCTCACATCGAGTTGGCAGGCAAGTGACCTAAGCTGAAACGATTGAGAGATCGCATGGATCGGGCACGTATGAAAGAGAATTGCCAATGTGCAACAACAAGCATGGAAATGCAATAATGCAGCAGATATGCGATACAAACACATACAAATACACGCATATATACATATATAAATACAGTTATTTAAGCGTGTGTGTGTTGTTATTGCATTGATAATTGTGCTGTCTGCTGTCGCTCACGCACTTTGGCAAATGTCAGTCATACTACCAGGCAAACTTTGTATTATCCGGCTGCACTGCTGAGTCGAGATAATATTAATTGTGTTTTTCTATGCAGGCAAACAAAACTAACGCTATATATATGTGTGTGTTTGTGTATATTTGCACCTGCATTGGAGGCATATGTCTCGTCATTTGTGTGCGTAAAATTTGCATGTGATTATGTGCGTGGTCTTATGTTATATATGGTAAATACATTTACACGCAGCCAATCATGCATATCTTCAAGTACTTTATATATATATTACACGTCAGGTATGCGTAACTTTGCTTATTGTTGCTGTAATAGCATGCACTTTTATGCTCATATAGCCATCGAAGCCCTGCCAGTTTAAGCTCTTTATCAGTGCTTTTGCAGCCTGAACAAAAACTCTTTCATATGTTACAAGTCATTCGATGTGGATGCTGTTGCAAGCATTTGTATACATAACTAGCTGACCCCGCAGCCGTTGTCCTGCGTGAAATTATATGGTTTGTAATGAAAAGAAAGTTAAATTTCTCATTTCATTTTTTTTTTTCAATGTAACGCAGCTTTATAAATAACATTTTTCGGTTTCTGTTCCGTTGTACAGAAAAGATGGTTTTCCAACTCGTGAGCACGCCACGGCCGTGTGAAAAACATAGCATTTCCAAATTTATGCCTCACACTATGCGACTATATTTAGGTCCTGTTGATTGACATCTCAAATTCAATTTTCACTGGAAACGGAATACGTTTGAATTTAAAAAGAGAAATCCTTAGACCTCAAAAGAATTCGTAGAATCAAGCATTCTCCTCCTTGTATTCGATAGGTGCGTCACAATCAGTCAGGTTCCATTACACACTTTCGGCGCTTGAAGATTGCGAAATATAATAGCGACGGATCTTACTTTGAGACGCAAATGATACGGTGGCATACCAAGCCTGTCTAAAGAATTTAGTACTACCACTGGATAATTCACGGCGTCGTCTTCATACGACCGATCGATTTGTATGAGCGCAAGTCTCCCGGAATTTGACTTTAAATCTTTCAGTTGAAGTCAAAAACATCGGTATTTTTGGCAGCTAACATTGCACGTGCACTTAAGGAATCGTAGTTACGATAATTTGGCCAATGTCCGAACATTTGTGATGAGTTCATCTTTCGTGAATTGATAAAGGGAAGATGGAATTGATATCGAACCACCGGAAGTATCAACCGTTATTGTACCATTTCCAATTTTTAGCGAAGACGATGTAAAATGTCTTTGACAATGTCGATGTTTATATCGAAAAGTATGCGAACGTCATTTTCATTCCAGTGATTAACGTGTTCCAGCATTTGTAATTGCTGGCTTACTTCCCCAAAACTTTCACATATTCCCATATACCATTCACAGTAAACAATGACTCAAATAAAGTTGAACCGCGTACATTAATCAATAGCAACCGAAGATAGAAACAATCGTCGTTTTTCGGGTGGATTGTGTAAATTCGTCCTAATGCATTAGTTGATAAGACACCTGCATGTCAATCTACTGGTTGGCCTTGCTTTCTGCGTAACTATTCGACGATGCATTCCATGTATAATACCAAGGTATTTTCGAATAGAGCAATGTTCTCACAAACGAATCACTGACGAAAGTTGAGAAAAAACTCGTCAATGTTAATTTTGTTGCTCTCGATGTTTTCCACTGGCTATACTGTATTCTCTGGGTTGAAATACACTCTTTGGCCATTCTCCAAATTAACTGCGAGACGCACAACAGTCGGAAAACGTTCATGAATTGTAAAAGTAAATATCCTACAAAGCGCTCTTGATTGCAGTTCACGTATCGACCGTATCGTTCAAGACCAATAATCGCCATGTTGCGTCCTTTGGCGACGTACTTACAAACGTATTTTATCGATTACACCAAACTGCAATACTAAACATTGATATGAGTTTTGAATGTGAATTAGACAACAGTGGAGAATATAGTACGATCCATGTGTTGTCAACTTCGATACTCCCGCCTCTTAATTGAATGCTAAATGTTCTGCCGTTGTCGTCTGGTGAGCGACATCGATAGAGTGGATATCCATCATTTCTAGTTTGTGTTTCCGAAAGAAAAGTACGTGGATACTGTTTCGTGCATTTATTGACATGAATCTTATTGGTTTTCATCACTTCGTATAATACTGGATCTTTCTTTGCATCAGGAATTGCCGCATGATTGAATGATTTCATCAATTTGATCTGATGTAATCACCTTCCACCATCCAAAGAAGAATGTGTGCGTGCGCAAACCTCTCTTTTGCCACTCAACAGGGTACATCTAGCATCTAACAGCACCATAGTATATGCGTTGCTTCAAGATAATGTCCATCGAAGCTGTTGCTTGAAAAGTCTTGCTGTGACATCGTGACGATCGCTTTCTGATTGATCGCGACCCATAATACCGTACGAATGTCATCGCATCCTGGGAGCACTCGTTCATGTGCCTTGGGCTGCTAATGTGTTGATGCCAAAAAGAACGCCGACCGATATTAGCGCGACCTCTTCATGGCATCGTGACAAATTTCAATCTATAATTGATCACTTTATGTGAAAAACACATAACATTTTCACTGTATAATTTTAAAAAATTTTTGAAGCAAACGCCAAATTTGAAAGATTTAAATAATTGAAAACCAAAACAAAAAAAATTAAATAAAAAATTTGTATGGAAAAAAATTAACTTTTTGGAATTGTTCAATTTTCCGACTTTTCCTCATGAATGACATACAGGTTTTTTTATTTCTAAACCTTCCCCTAATCCACGCTGCAAATTTCATCAAGATTGGTACAGTCTTTCCCTTAGCGTTGCTAATAAAGAAACATCCATTGGTTTCTATGGGAAAAAGAAAATGGCCGCTTTTAGGGGTTTTCCGGCAATTTTTCGAGTTTTTTTCTCCGCATAAACCATCCCTGAGCCTCAACGAACATTTAAAAAAAAGAATTGTCAAATTTGGTTCAGTCGTTTGAAAGTGATGCGCGTACATACATTTTGGCGATTCATTTTTATTTATATAGATTATATAGTTATCAGTACAGAGTTGTGAGTGAAGGGTGAGCAATGCGTCGATTCAATTGCAATGACAGTTTATTTTTTATGATAAATGATTACAGAAACATAACAGAAACATTTCGACCCCATTGTAACTTATTATTGAAGTATTAATGAAAGTATGCAGCTCTACAAGCGCCTCAAAGGTCAAAATTAAAAAAAAAATTAAATCATTTAGTGTTTTCTTAGAATATCATAAGAAAACATACCAAGCAATATCTAATTTTTACCCAATTAGTGAGAGGAAGTTTCCGAAGAGGGAACATTTACCAATTAAAAAATAACATAAATTAGGACTTGGGAATTTTCTATTGAAAGTTAGGGTTTTTTCATATAATAAGGGGACATTCTAGTCTAGAAATTGAAATTTTTTTAAATGTTTGTTTATAATTCGATACTTAAAATATCTCTCTTAAAGAATTTTTCAAAATTCAAAGTATTATGACAGTTTTGGTATCGTAGAAACTGGACCGGGTTAGCGGACGTCGGCTGATTTTCTCTAACACAGCAAAATAAGCTCAATTTGCTGGTTTCCACACTTCCAAAAATAATAACCCAGCGAAAAGATTTCAGAAGAAGTTAAATTTACAAGTATGTTACCAATCAATTTCTTCTTTCTTGGCCTATTCAAGCATCTTTTTGATCATATTCATATATTCGAGTTTTCTAAAATACGTCTAATTAAACTAAAATTCTTCATTTATCGACATTTAAAAAGGCATACCGGGCTTACATAATAAATTAAGTCGAACTATGTTCGTGTTTGTTTTTTACACAAATGGTTAAGTAGATTGGAGGAGGATGGAGCAATACGTAGAAGTTCACCCAATTGAGGAAAGGTCTTTGAGCGCCGTTCACTTGGGATCGGCCAGAAAGGATTTCTTTCAACATAGCTGAAGCAGCTCACGACTTATGGTTTTAGACCAAGTATCTTCTGGGTATCCAAAAAACATCTGTTTGAAGGCCAACTAAAGTGAGAGTGTGAACCATCCCTCTCCAGGGTTGTGCACTGGGTTTGGGACTCGCCAAGTAAAAAACAATTACCAATGAAAGGATCAAAACAGCCTTAGATGAGAGACCCCGATGTGATGACGATCCCTGAAAACACGTTAGAAATTACAATTTAAGGGAAATCATCTGGAATGTCCGGTCCCTCAATTGAGAAGGTGCCGCTGACTAGCGGGTTAATGTCCCGTTCTTCTTCTTCTTAATTGGCGTAGACACCGTTTACGCCATTATAGCCGAAATTTTATTCCACTTTAATCATAAAACATGCAAGAAGAAGTAGAAACCTTAAAAATCTATCAATTTGTGGTGAATCTTTAAGGATAATAGCTTAATATAATCATTCGAAAATTACCTATGTACTTATATAACTCCACCCGCTTTAGATTAAGAAGTAGAAGATGGAGAATAAGTAGAAGGACTATGAACATTTTATACTCTTGCTACTACAAATGATCAAACGACGACATACTAGGTTTGACAATTAAGTAATGAGACTGATTTTATTGCCACGCTTGTGGTAAACCTGTGACCTTGAAATTCCCTTTCTCTTTTTCCGGCATCCCTTCCCTCTCTATTGATATATGTACTATCGCATAGCACTCATTATTGGATAATATTCGACAGAAGACGTTGGAGAGTCGATTCGGTGCCGTTCCCAGCAACTCGGACTTTGGAACGAAGAAGCAACCTGAATAGATTTAAGCGCTGCCATTTCTTCCAGAAAAACAACGGTTTGGTGTGATTTGTGGGTCTTTGGAATCATTGGTTCATATTTCATGCCAGTGAGAACGTAACCGTCCATTTGATAAAGCTCGTGATCGCTCGATTTCAACAAGATGGCGCCACTTCCCACACATCGCATCAATCAAATTATTTCGGGTACAAAATCGTGTGAAGTCATACCGTCAGACTTTTTCCTGTAAGAATGTGTAAAGTCTAAAGTCTACGCGGACAATCCCACCTCGATTGTGGCCTTGAAACAAAGCATCATGCATGTCATTCACGAGCTACCAGTCGAAATGGTCGAACGAGTTATGGAATGCTGGACTCAACGGATGAACCATCTGAGACGTAGCCTCGGCCAACATTTGAAAGAATTATCTACAAGAAATACTATAAATGCCGCAAAATGTTCTTTCAAATGATAGTAAACATTACTCATAGATTTTGAGGTGTCTGTATTTTTTCTTTAAAAAAAAGGGAACCTCGAAACGGATCACGCTTTATAACTTCATATCTAACTAAATTATTTTTAGATGATAAAAATACCCGTTAGGGTTATGCAAGTATATTCTGTAGCAACATGTTGCAAGCGTATAACAATCGCCGAAAGTTAAACACAGTGCAGACTATCTAAAATTGAATATAGTTATCGATCAGCCCAGAAGCATATACGCGTGGCCGCCATTTACCAACTCATTTCTGCATAATTACTCGCACTGCCGTAGACCACTTTTGGCGCGAGCTTAGTAATTTATCATTTGCCCGTTCGCTGGCATTAGGCTGCGCTGCTGTTTGATGGATTATTTGCATAAGTGTTGTTGTTTTTGTGTGCCCAGGCAGGATATACGCCGCAGTGCATCCATGTGAAATGCACCATCGGCCATTGGGTCAGCTATATGCATGAAAACGCATATGTATGTGTGTGTGTTTGCAAGGCTGAATGTCAGGCGACATGAAACATTGCTCAATCAACCATGCGCGGCTCCAACTGAATTTTTTACGCTAATATCCAGCGCAAACACAAATTCGCAAACTGAAATGAATTTGCATACTAACACAAATACAAATGTGTGCTTATGTGTGTGAGTACAGTTTGATAGAAAGCTATGCAGATGCTACTATATTTGGCTCGGCTGTTTGTGGTAGTTTGTGTTCGGTAGTTAATGTTTAATCATATGTTTAATGTCTTAAATATGTACTTAAAAATGAACTTGTGCAACGTTTTTGTGTTTGCTAGTATTAATTTTAATAATAAATATTTTGTTAGTTGAAGATTTACACTTAGGAATATTAAATTTTAAATTGGTAAATTTCAAGTTTCTGAACATAAACTGGCAAAGCTAGAAACTATTCATTAATAATAGCTTTAACCACTCGCTCTAAATGCGCTTAGGACTAGTCAAGGAGGGTTTGTTAGGTCTGACAGACGCATCAACTTTGGTATCCGATTTGTTGAGTTGTCCGGCTACATCGAAATCATCAAAAAGTACAAAACCAGTATGCGAGGTAGGGAATGCACCTTTTTCACCAATTTTCTCGAATTAGGAACTACTCGGTACCAAGCTGTTCGCTTGGTCTAGTTTTGGATTTTGGATCCTTGTCAGATGCTATTTATCAAAGCTGCATATAGAGGATGATGGGGTGGATTCATCAAGGCACTTTCGTTTTCAACTGTTTAGCTTTTACCAGAGTGAGGTTGAAACATCTCGAACCTAATGAAGTGGCTAAGATTAATATTTGTCGCTTTAACAAGCTGGTGGTAAGCTCAAGATACTTGCGCTGATATTGCACATCTAAGAAAATCACAAAGGAAGAGGCGCCATAGCTATCCAATTGAGATCTTGTATTACTTTTGTTCCGAGGCTCAACTCTACGACCTAACCTAATCCATCAAGATTCGATCTCGTCTCAGAAATTTCCCTAACTAACAAGTTTCGCTAACTTGATTCCAGCGATCTTTTGAGGTCTGAGGTTAAGAGAGTCGTTGTAGCCAAAACCGGAGAATATGGTATACCTGTATTCCAAAGGAATTCGGAGAGCAGATCGTGCAATTTAAAATCGTTTCTTTTGAACTATGACACCCAATTTACTATGAATGTTACAGAACTTACTTCTACACACCACAACACATAAGTGTTTAATTTCTAGAGAAGTTCTCTCAAAGAAAGCATACTATTCAGCCTGTCAGATAGGTTCAAACTTCCGAATTTTCATTAAAACCGACAGGATGCAAATGATAAATATAGCCGGAAACACTGCTTAAAATCGCGGTGTTGGCATCCGATAAATAGCAGAGAATCTCAACATATTTTATTGATCGACGCAACACTCTTTGGTAAATATTTCGGCTAATGTTTTGGTTAATAAGAAATAAGTATTCTATTGAAACGCCAGACAGATACGAATGTTATATTGATAATTCTAAGGACTTCTTCCAATCGACTTCGCGAATGACTGATCCTCAGGTTCAAGTATATGGAAAGTTTGTCGGATCCCATAGATTTCAGAGAGACTAATTTACTCATATGTATAGAATATTTTCATTCAAGTGACTATTCCAGAGCAAACAGAAATAACTAATAGTTACTTCTCCGATAGCTATGTTTCAGACATAGCACCCGCTCATATAAATACACACATACTGGTATGATCCTTTCGGACCTGCAAGCGCATAATGACGAAACCTCTGCGCATGCAATCCAACAAAAACGCAGCAAATAAAGTGCGAAAACATCGCAGCAAAAAGTTGGCGCAAAAAACAAAAAACAAAGCACAAAAATGTTTACTGGCATGCATCGAAGAATGTCGAGTGTACAAATCAAAATCAAATGCAAAGGCAAACTAAAATCTAAAATCTAAAATAAGCAACGTAAAACACGTGCCTCGCCTTGCTAATGGAAGTGGTGTGAGCGCAGCGTGAAGGAAAGGAAAAGTGTGAAAATCTGTAAAATTCAAAACATGCGCTCACAGCAATTCATCTCAACTCATTGCAGCACATCAACATTGCGCACTAACACACATGCATGCACACAAATGCATACAAATGAATATAAGCGCACAGATTTAAAGGGCGAAAAAGGAAGTAATGGAAACGCCATGGCGTATGAGTATTGCATTGTCCTATTGAGCATGTATGTCAATGTGTGCGACTGCCTTTGGCTGTATGCGTGTATGCAGCGCATCGACATGCCAACCATGTAACGCAACAATAAGATATCAGGCGCACATATAAAAATACAAAAAAACGGCTCACTACCTCCGTTCACTAATTTACACTTATGAACACACACACCGGAATGCCAAAGGAAACTTGGTCCTCGGCACGCGTGCGGATTGCGAAAGTTTAAGAGTTGCATCAAAAAACAAACAAAAAAATATGATAAAACAAAGAAATGTAAAGATAAGGTTGCAACAACAAAAACTATTGTGTGCGTGAAATATTGGAAGCTTAAGCCTGGAAGCCGGTTTGTATGCTGAACAATCGCATATTGCTTGCGCATACAGTTATTTTGGCACGTGAGCGGTTTGCGCAAGCCACCCTAAGGGTAGAGAGCATTGAGCAGATAAGGCGAGATAAATAAATACAAACTTGTATAAAGCTGCATAATAGATGGCCAGCGGTATGCCACATGATATCAACACTTGAATGGGTAATTATGTGTGAGCGAAAGCAAACTGAATTTTCTAAAGAAAAACAAAAAAAAATCTTAGGCAATAGAAAATATGCATAAATTTAGGTCAACTGGAAGGCAAGAATTTTTCTAAACACAAAAAAAATTCAAAATCATTAATTTTGGCTGCATCGAAGCTAAAATACTCTTCGCAAGTTTATGTCTTATAGCAATTATAAAAACAAAACCGTCCAGTCAAATTAATATAAAATTAGTGGGAAACTCTCTTAGAGGTATAACAATCTAAAAATACTTATTTTTAAACTTTCCCAAAATGACAGAAATTTACAGGAAAAGATGAGTCTCTATTTTCGGAAATCCTTCACCAAAGTACTGCTTAAAAGTTGTCATGTTTCTGAACCCTATTTAGGATTCCTTAGTCTCACAAAGAACTGGCATTCCTGGCTGTTCAAGTGGAACCCGTCTTGACCTTCGCAGGCTTGAGCCCCATAGAACACAACCTAACTTAATTAATAATCGTTGAAAGGCTTATTCTGTACAAAAGATGAGGATAGAGTCATGCGTGGAAGTTCACGCAAGTGAGGAAAGTTCTCTGAGCGCCATTCACTTGGTAGTGGCCAGAAACGATTCTGTTACATATGGCTCAAGCAGCTCACTGCTTCCGGTCTTAGAACAAGTATCGTCTGGGTAGCCAAAACACATCCATTTGAAGGCGAGCTAAAGTGAGAAAGCGAATCATCCCTACCCAGGTTTTAGCGCTGAATTTGGGACCCGCCACATAAAAACACACATTCAATGAAAGGATTAAACAAGTCTTGGATGAGACACATCCCTTTTGATGATGACCATGACAAACATGCACCTGGAATTTCCGGTCCCTTAATTAGGAAGGGGCCGCTGACCAGCTGGTTGATGACCTCGTAAGGATAAAGGCTGACATCACTGCCGTCGAAGAAATGCGATAAACGGGACAAGGTCGGTGTGGGATTCGTGGGGAAAGAAACCCAGTTGCCGAGTACTGGCATTCACCAGCTGAATACGTATCAAAGCGAACTTCTACAACATATCGCTGATTTACGCTCACACCTCGATGGAAGAGAAGAACGATGTGACTAAAGATGCCTTTTCTGAGCGCTCCTATCAGAGCTGGACACGCCACCGTCGGGGTCCGAAATATGGTTATCAATAATACTAGATTCCTGTATAGGAAAATTCATCAAGTTACCTGGCTGTCTCCGAACCGATCATGTTGTGATTGACGGAAAACACGTCTTCAATGTTTTAGATGTGCTACTCTCTGAGATCCTAGCATGGACTCGAACCACTATCTTGTTGCAGCGAAGATACGCACTCACCTCTGGGCAGCAGAAAATGGTCAGCAAACCCAAAGAAGGTTCGAAACATAGCACCATCATTCCAATCATTTTGATAAATATAATTTTAAATCTACCAAGATGTATTGATCTAGTGGAATAAGAAATTACTAGGTTAACTATAATGCGTGGTGCGACAACATGTAGAAATATGAATACCTAGAGACCATAATTTGGAAAATATACATATAACGATCTTACGATCTACTCGCTTTTAATAAAAAAAGAAATACATTCACTGCCGTTCTAGAAGTTCATAATAAAAATAATAGAAAAAAGCGTTGGCTACAATCGTTACTACGAAGGTACCAATAACTCATAAGTCTCCCTTGAAGAGTGTTACAAAACGATTACTATTATTCCTACAGGTTTCTTATCGTTCTTAAACATTTCGTATTACTTTTATCTGGCCACCCTATAAAATCCATAACACAATCATTGCATGCGTATCGCGCTCTCAGCTTCGTTTTCAATGCCATTTGCCACTTTTGTATTTTAATCTCGGCTCAGCCGCAAGTTGCATACAAAAAAGATACAAATACGAAACTTACAAAAACAAAAACAGAAAACAAAATACATAAACACACGCACATATTCAATGTAGTTGAAGGCTACGCAGGAGCGAAGTTGAATGATAATGCGAGACAACGCACAAGTTGAGAGCAAATCTGCATCTATATGAGCATATTTATTTGTTAAACTTTATATTTACATTTAAATGATATTCAGCGAAAGGCTGAAATGGAAAACTATACTATTTCGCACAACAACATCAACAGCCAGGCATATACGCCCAAAAGCACACCTCACTCGCACTCACACATGGAGGTAGTCTCCAAAGAAGGAGAGAGAGAAGGAAAGCGAAGTCTATTGTGGGGTCATGGTAACAACTGCGTGCGCTGCGTACTTAAATGGAGTGGAAGGGCTTGGCAGTAAGACCTTTTACTTGTTGGTGGAGTGGTGTTGTTTGCGTGTGTGGAATGCAATCACTGCGCTTCACCAAAGGATTTCGGAAAATGAAACATTTCATCTGAAAATTTGTTAAGGATTAACTCAATCAATGTGGCCTTTTTATATGCCGTCAGATTTTGGTTGAAGGACGATTTGAAAAATACTTACTCATATATAGATAACTTGCACATATTTATGTTTGAATAAAGGGTTACCCTATTGGAGGGCTTTAACGGAAAACACACTTCTGAAAATTAGAATAGCCTGGGAATGTTCAAAGGATTACAGGATTGAGTGGAAGACATGCAAGCACTTGTTCTCGATAGTGGTTTGCTATCGACCATTCCGAAAAATAAGCAGATTTTTGGTGAGGAAAAGATAGATGCACAGTTTTAGAGCGAAAAACTGTAGGTCTAGTTTACATACTATATATATGTATATACGAATGGACCGGCATGGCTAAATCGACTCAGCTCATCATTCTTCACAAAGAAGTTTAGAGTTACTCTTCACAGTAAGACGGAGTGGAGTGATTCCACCCGCGACTTACTTCAACTCAAAACTTCCATCAGAAACCATAACCATCGCAACTATCGCAAGTCAGCGTTAGACAAGCGATCTCAGCTTATGAGGTCAAATCGCTATTACTGGAAGAGTATATAGGAAGGCCGACCCGTCTGTCAGTTTGCAACCATGTATACCTGATCTAGGGGCCGGGGTAGCCGACAATGAGCTGGCCGACGACGCTCTGCGGCATTTATAGGATGATAGGACTAGAACTATGCATTGCGCTGGGGTTCCACACCATAAAGGAATTGCTCCGCACGAAGCAGGGAGTGGAAAGAGAACCTCACTGGCAGCAGGCAACAGAAGTGTGCCACACCAAACTACTCCTGGGCACTGCAGGCTCAAGAAACCCTTGTCCAACATGAGCCTAGTCTCCTGCGCAACCTGACGGTTTTGCGACATGGAACAGGAAACTCCAGAACACCTGATTCGGGATAGATTTCTGATAAATTTGTTGAAGTAAGCTCAAGGAGATCTATCTAGGATCCATCTATGTGGACAGGGCTGACATCACCGAAGATGCGCCCAGCAAGCTTTCGGAATGGTTCAAAGCGGTGGATCTTTGTGACCATAAGTGATATAAGCGAAGGCAGAACAGACAATAGTTCGCAGCGCTAACCTCAATTATTTTTTCTATCTATCTATTTACAAGATCAAGATTTCGCGGAAATTCTAAGACCTACGTACATTCATAGAAAATTATATTTAGATTAAAACTCCGTTTACCACTTGTTTCAGATAGCGCGAAAGCCAAGAAACACCGTCATCCGTTGAGGCCTTCTTGAGAGAGATGATTTCGAAAAATTACCGCCTTTTTGTAATTTTAATATTATATACATAGGTTTTGTTATTAATCAATATGAAAGTAAGAAATTCGATTCCTTTTTTCTTGTTCCCCGAATAAATATTAAACTCGCGCTGTTTTTCATAACTCTAGACTGGCTTAACTCCTTAAAAGAGGAAGATATTTCTCTTGATAAAATAATTTGCAAAACATTTTTCAACATCAAAGACTTAAGTTATGTTAAAAAAAAATTTTAATCCAAGTTTCAAAATGCTCTAAATGCAGCACCCTGTATAATTTCACTTCAACCATTTAAATAAATAATTAGCGAACTATATTTTTATAATGAGGACCAAAATGAGACAAATTTTATTTATCCAAATTTCAAAATGCTCTAATTGCAACACCCTGTATAATTGTTCTTTTCCCGATAAAATAATTTACAAACCATATCCCTACAATGAAGACCAAAATTATACTGATTTTTTTTTATTAAAAATTTGAAAATGCTCTAAATGCAGCACCCTGTATAATTTCACTTCTCCCGTTTAATTAATTTACAAAGTATATTTTTATAATAAAGATTAAAAAAATAATGATTTTTGTAATTCAAATCTCAAAATGCTCTAATTGCAGCACCCTGTATATTTCCGGTGAAATGTCTAGAGTTCAAAATACGCCAACTAATAAGCAATGCACAAACTAAGCCAAGCACTTGCTTAGCCTACAAATAGACAACTACTTTCCTACAAGTGCGCACAAACACATTTAAAAACACACATACATGCACATATACCCATATATAAGTACATATACCCACACATATACATACATATGTATGTATGTATATACTCTTCATCCAAATTTTGCCGCCACTCATCCATTTGGGCTACTTATTTATGCAGATTAACTATAATAAGTTGTTTGCTTACGAATTTGAAGAAAATAACGGGTGATTTTTTTGAGGTTAGGATTTTCATGCATTAGTATTTGACAGATCACGTGGGATTTCAGACATGGTGTCAAAGAGAAAGATGCTCAGTATGCTTTGACATTTCATCATGAATAGACTTACTAACGAGCAACGCTTGCAAATCATTGAATTTTATTACCAAAATCAGTGTTCGGTTCGAAATGTGTTTCGCGCTTTAATTTTGTTCAGCGATGAGGCTCATTTCTGGTTGAATGGCTACGTAAATAAGCAAAATTGCCGCATTTGGGGTGAAGAGCAACCAGAAGCCGTTCGAGAACTGCCCATGCATCCCGAAAAATGCACTGTTTGGTGTGGTTTGTACGCTGGTGGAATCATTGGACCGTATTTTTTCAAAGATGCTGTTGGACGCAACGTTACGGTGAATGGCGATCGCTATCGTTCGATGCTAACAAACTTTTTGTTGCCAAAAATGGAAGAACTGAACTTGGTTGACATGTGGTTTCAACAAGATGGCGCTACATGCCACACAGCTCGCGATTCTATGGCCATTTTGAGGGAAAACTTCGGACAACAATTCATCTCAAGAAATGGACCCGTAAGTTGGCCACCAAGATCATGCGATTTAACGCCTTTAGACTATTTTTGTGGGGCTACGTCAAGTCTAAAATCTACAGAAATAAGCCAGCAACTATTCCAGCTTTGGAAGACAACATTTCCGAAGAAATTCGGGCTATTCCGGCCGAAATGCTCGAAAAAGTTGCCCAAAATTGGACTTTCCGAATGGACCACCTAAGACGCAGCCGCGGTCAACATTTAAATGAAATTATCTTCAAAAAGTAAATGTCATGAACCAATCTAACGTTTCAAATAAAGAACCGATGAGATTTTGCAAATTTTATGCGTTTTTTTATCAAGATCTTAAAAAATCACACTATATAAAGTAAACACACGCACACATACAAATACACTGATAGCTTATCCTTCAAATTGATATGCAAATAGAAGGACCATTGCAATCGAATATGTTGCAATTGGATTTTGTTTTCAAAACAGTGAAATGGATATGCAATTTATGGATGAGAAAGCCATGGGCTATAATAAATTAAGTGTAAATGGGCAAATATTGAACGACGGTCATGGCCAATGTGGCTGGCTGTGTGCGCCGTGCAGATATGTTCGCATATACTCGCAGAGTGTGTGCTGGGTTCAGGGACCTAATGCATAAATAAATAATTAGGCAAATATTTGTATTTTGATTTGCTCATGCAAATATTTTGCCTATTCCTTATGGAACAGCTGTTTGGACTAAAATATTGTATGTATGTTGCATGAGTGTGGTGAATAGCTGCTGTGGTGAGATGAGCATGACTCAACGTATCTTAGTTAATGTGAATTTGGAGATTTGGGAGTATACGAGATTTGGGGTGAACTAAAAAATACAAAAAAAGTTCTAATGCTGTAAAAGAGAATATAAATAAAAGAATGTTAAAAATTAAAAATATTTTTTCGGTTAATTATTAGACATTTTTTGGGGTTTTCTTGAAACCCCTTATGGAGGATCTAACTCTAACTACCATATGTGACAATACCAATCTAAGAAACTGCAAATTTAGCTTGTTTAGTTCGCCCGCTGCGTCAAGTTGAGTAGACATGTGTTTGTAGTGCTCGTCACGAAAATGGAATGCGCCAGATTGGGCGAAACAGCTTCGGAAACGTACGCTAAAATTGTAGGAGTATATGGTGATAGTGCTCTTAAACCCGGAAACCAAACGCCAAAGCTCACAGTGTCTCCGCGCGCCCCCCGCCCGAAAAAAGCTCGCATGAGCAAGTCGAAGGTAAAAACGATGATTATTGCCTCTTGTGGAATCGTCCACAAAGAATTCGTTCCACCGGGGAAAACTGTGAATCAAGTCTACTATTGCCAAGTACTCGAAAGATTGCGAAAACGAGTCAACAGAGTGCGCTCAGACATCGCTTGTAACTGGATCCTTCATCACGACAACGCGCCGTGCCACACTGCCCTCAGCGTGTCCCAGTAATTGGCCTCTAAAGGGATCGCCGTGTTGCAACAGCCGCCTTATTCACCCGACATGTCACCCTGTGAGTTTTTTTTGTTTCCTAAAACAAAATCGGTGGTCAAGAGGACCCATTTTGAGTCGATTACGGACATCCAGGCGGCCGTGACAAGGTACTCGCAGACATCTCAGTCGAAGCGTTCCAGAAATGTTACGAAGCATGGAAAACGCGCTGGAATCGCTGTATAGCTGCCCAAAGGGACTACTTTGAAGGGGATGGCAGAGTTGTAGAATAAGTTTCAAATATACGGTTTTTATGGAATCAGTCTCATTACTTAATTATCATACCTCGTAATTAGCTTAATAATTACACAGTTCCTTTAATTTAATTTTCTGAGTCTATTTTCAAATTTAAATAAGATAAAGTTAAAAAGGTAAATACAGAAATAAATGAGCAATCAAATTAATAAATAAACACATTTAGAAATTCATAAATATGTGGGTCACCCAACTTATGCTCTTTCCTCGACACTAACTCACTTTCAGTTGGCATATTTGCTCATTCATCGCCGCATAAACTTATGCCAACTCTCAAATATCTCTTGCCGACGCCGCAAAAATTCAGCACGTTGACAGTGCAATATCTGCATGAATGCAGGTGCGCCACCGCAGCTGCAGCGCCACCACCAGCACTTATCGAGGTGCAAACGCAAGATTGTGTTGCCGCAAGAAGCGGCAAATGCGTAAGAACCGTGGCAACGCCATTATTAGTAGTTGGCAACAATTTGTTTGTCATAATTCTACAGCGCCGGCAGAAGTTTTGTCGCGCAAATTTGTTGCAATTGCAGGCCGCATTGTAGTTGCGTGGCAAGATAGTGCCGTAGAAGTGCTTTCAGGTAAAATATAATGTGAAGAATCTAGCAACAGCGAAAGTTTGAGGCAAATACAATACTACAATTGCTTGCCGGAGTTATCTTAAGAAATTCGCTGGATTTTGCTGCAACAGATTATTGCCGCATATATTTTTGCTACTTTTTCCATTTTATATTTTTTCTTTGAAACATCGAGAACAAGCAAAGAACTTATATAAAAACTAACTACTTACTCAAAACTACTTTTGAGCGCATCGCAAGAAGTTCATACACGCACACACACATGTTCATACATGCATTCAAGTATGGATATATACAGATATAACATCCACCATATAGTGCGATTTGTACATTTGAGACTAAATTGCGGTATTAAGTCAGTAGCTTCAACTAGATTTCAGGACCTAAATTTGAACTGGTCCGAAAGTGAATTCAAATAAATTTAAGTCCCAATGTAAAAAATCTTAAAATGAGAAATCAGGATTTCTATCGACATGCTTACTGTTTCCACTGCAGAACTAGAAGTAACTTAGCTCCGAACTAGTTGCTTCCACTACAGCGTCTAATGATCACACGCCTACACTACAGGATTATGATGCGATTCTGAGCATGTTGCATGTTTTCCATATGAGCGCTCAAAAGAAAAGAGCACATCTATATTAGTCAGTATACCATATGCATATATACACATGTATGTGTGTGGTTGGCATGAGGACTCAGCGGTTAAATCGCGCTAATAATGTTGTTGCTGTTGATTGTTTATCTTCATGTGACGCTATACATTTATGCGACGGTTAGCGGCTTGAAAATTATTGCACTGCAGCTGCTGACGTCTCAGTTTTTTATACTTCAAGTGTTCAGAGGGTTTTTTTGTTTCATTTTTCTCGGCGTTGTGCGCTCATGATTCTTCAAGTTTTTTTATTTTTCCCCGCCCATTCACTTTGTCTTGCGCTATCATGTTTAAGTTTGCAATGCGCTCGCACTTAACTCAAAGAAAGTTTTCTCTTTTGCAGTTTCATAAATGATTTCTATTGTGCGGTGAAGCAGTGAGTCGCTAATGTGGCTTCGTTGCGTTTAGAAATGGTTATGCGGTTACTTTACACATTAGTCAAAAAAATATAATGTTGCCACTTTTTTATGTAACCTTTTAACTGCTTAGCGGTAAATTTGGGAGATAACCGTTGGTGTAGGAAATAAAAAAGAAAATTCATAACACTTACCATTTATGAAGCAGCCTTTGTAGTTAGAAATGGACTTCTTCTTCCTGGCGAAACTAGATGTAAGAAGGAAAATATTTATGATTATTAGTATTTTATATTCTTGTCTGTAGTTTGAAGGAAATTTTTTTATTTATTAAATATTTAAATTTAAAATTTCTAAAATTTGAAAAAAAAGCTTGAAATCTGGTTTTTCGACTTTCCCCATAAAATTATTCCTTTAAAAGTTATATGCAGTTAAAGATATACATCAAATGACTTAAGCATTCATACTAGTGATTTCTGTGTTACTCATACGACATGGCGTACTGTATAAACTTTCAACAGCAAGGTGGATAAAAGTGCTCCAAAAGTTCTTACTATTCAATTGTATAAATCACATCAAAATAATTTCAAATTTGACTTGTTCAACC
This sequence comes from Bactrocera dorsalis, assembly GCF_023373825.1. Lineage (NCBI taxonomy): Eukaryota > Metazoa > Arthropoda > Insecta > Diptera > Tephritidae > Bactrocera > Bactrocera dorsalis. Next base: position 58,276,546 of record NC_064306.1, on the reverse strand, counting down.
TAATACACACATTTAGAATTTTTTTAGTTTAATACATACATATGTATATATATATATATATTTAATATAATGCTCGTATTTAGAGTTATTTAAATTTTTTGTTTTGGTTTTTTATTGTTCTAAAAATGTAATAAATACCTACAAATAGTCACGTAAATTTAACCTATTTGACACTATTACCACTTATATTTTACACTTAACGCTGTTTATAAAACACACAGTGAGACATTAGATTTGGTTCATTTGGTTTTGAATTGAACATGCTTTTCGCTGAAGTATCATCTTCCATGCGAACGACAAAGTTTAATCAGGGCATTTGCTGGATTTTTATGCGTTTAACTATATTCATGTCATCGTTGAGCTCATACAGCTCGTTGTTCCATTTTTTTGATATACATATGTATGTATATCGCTAATGCAGACGATCCCAAAGACCATACAGAGAATAGTTCTCTCGAATACTCTAAGTGCTTTCTCATTTCGGTTCGTCATCGTCCCCGTTTTTGCGCTGCGGATAGGAGTGAGAAGAGACTTGTAGAGCGCAATTTTTATTGATTGAGAGAGGCATCTGTTGCTCAATTTCCAACCGATCCCAAAATGATACCCATCGGCAGGAGGTATTCTACGCTTGATCTCCAGGCTAAGATTTGTGGTAGAATATATACTAGTTCTGAGATATACAAAGTCCGTCACTTTTTTAATTTTATTGCTGATAACAGAGACCTAGTTTCCAAGACGTGAGGAGTTTTTGTGTGTAGCCTCCAGGTAGTTTTTCTGAGCTTAGTACATATGTATATTACATAGGTTGCCAAATCCGCTTTTTTGCTCTTTATTCAATGCTTTATAAAGAGTGTTACAGTGATCAGATTTAGTTCAAATAACGGCTGTTTCATTCCATAATCTGTATCCATCTAGACGGTAACTTCATAATACACCCCTCGTAAAATCACCCTCCTTATTTTCGAAGGACTCGGAGAGCCACTTTTCACAAGCCTCTTTTGAGTTCAACTTTACACCAACAAGAGCGTTCGCCATGGACAGGAATATGCGGTAATCACTTGGCGCTATGTCCAGGCTATATGGTGGTTGCGATAAAACCTACCATCAGAGCTCCCATAGCTTTTGACGAGTCATCAAGGAAGTGTGTGGTCTGGTGTTGTCTTGGTGGAACACTACTCGCTTCCTGTTGGCCAATTCTGGACGCTTCTGGTCGATCGCCTGCTTCAAGCGTTTCAGTTGATCGCAATTAAGCGTCTGTTTGGGATGACTCACCGGCCTTCGACCACGACCGTTTTCCCTAGATATTGTCGTATGCGATCCATTTTTCGTCGCCAATCACCATCCGCTTCAAAAATAGGTCGACTTCGTACCGTTTCAGCAGCATATCCCAGGCGTTGATTCGGTCCAGACGGTTTTTTTTCCGGCAAAACATGAGGCACCCAAACATCAAGCTTTTTTGTGTATACAGCCTTCTGCGGATGGTTTAAAATGGTTTGGTAATTAACTCACATTTTCTGGGCGATGTCACGAGAAGCCATATGCAGGTATAACTCGATGCTTTTCATGAGTTGAACGGTATTCGTCGTCTCAGGTCTTCCGCCGGCTGGATTATCTATGGTATCGTTTTCACCCGGTCTGAATCGTCGAAACCTTTCCTTCGCAGTTCAAAGTGATAAAGTATCATCCGCCAAAACACCATTAATCTCACGGAACGTTTCTCTAGCGGATTAGTGAACTCCATTTTTACACGTCTATAACTATTGAACGCAATATATGAATATGTTGTAAAGGGTGATTTTTTAAGAGCTTGATAACTTTTTTTTAAAAAAAAACGCATAAAATTTGCAAAATCTCATCGGTTCTTTATTTGAAACGTTAGATTGGTTCATGACATTTACTTTTTGAAGATAATTTCATTTAAATGTTGACCGCGGCTGCGTCTTAGGTGGTCCATTCGGAAAGTCCAATTTTGGGCAACTTTTTCGAGCATTTCGGCCGGAATAGCCCGAATTTCTTCGGAAATGTTGTCTTCCAAAGCTGGAATAGTTGCTGGCTTATTTCTGTAGACTTTAGACTTGACGTAGCCCCACAAAAAATAGTCTAAAGGCGTTAAATCGCATGATCTTGGTGGCCAACTTACGGGTCCATTTCTTGAGATGAATTGTTGTCCGAAGTTTTCCCTCAAAATGGCCATAGAATCGCGAGCTGTGTGGCATGTAGCGCCATCTTGTTGAAACCACATGTCAACCAAGTTCAGTTCTTCCATTTTTGGCAACAAAAAGTTTGTTAGCATCGAACGATAGCGATCGCCATTCACCGTAACGTTGCGTCCAACAGCATCTTTGAAAAAATACGGTCCAATGATTCCACCAGCGTACAAACCACACCAAACAGTGCATTTTTCGGGATGCATGGGCAGTTCTTGAACGGCTTCTGGTTGCTCTTCACCCCAAATGCGGCAATTTTGCTTATTTACGTAGCCATTCAACCAGAAATGAGCCTCATCGCTGAACAAAACACGCGCGCGAAACACATTTCGAACCGAACACTGATTTTGGTAATAAAATTCAATGATTTGCAAGCGTTGCTCGTTAGTAAGTCTATTCATGATGAAATGTCAAAGCATACTGAGCATCTTTCTCTTTGACACCATGTCTGAAATCCCACGTGATCTGTCAAATACTAATGCATGAAAATCCTAACCTCAAAAAAATCACCCGTTAGTTGTCAAGACCTTTCAAAGATGTATAGTATTGCCAGATACGAGCTCTGTAGCACCTTATACATAGCCGCGAAATTCAAAAAGGAGGAAGAAAGATATTGACAAACCAAATATATTGGCATGCGTGTGATTTTTTAAGTATTCCATAAATACTTATGGGAACTTACATACTTACATATTTAAATACTTAGCATATAGTATATGCTGGTGGAAACAGAAATTCAATATGCTATTAAACGAATTTCTATAAAAACTGGTTAAAATTATTTATTTAAGACTTAAACGGGCATTTATTTAAAGTATTGTTGTTGCATGAAATTATATACTTTTTCCACGAATTTCGCGATATTTTACAACTATTAGGTTTCACTAATACACACAGGGGACCGTTTACCGCTGCTGTGCAGTTGGGAGCACGCGGCTTGTTTATTAAATGTTTGCCCAAACAACGCAGGAAATACAAAAGTGCATTTGTATGTGTATATGTGTGTGAATTGTGTAAAAAATTAACAAAAACAAAAATTATGTTAACAACATGTTGGCAAAAAATGCATTTTATGCACGTTGCAAGTGGCATTAGATGTGGTTATGGCTGCCAACCGCCGCCAGCACGTGCGTAGCGCTGCAAGTATGCGTGCGCCTGAGTGTGTGTGTGTGTGTGGTGTGCATTTATGCTTGTTTATTGCACAAACAGTGCGCAGGTGGTGCCGCATGCGAGTGCCAGCATTACCTGCATTTTCATTAAAACCACAATTTATACGCCAATTATTGTATTTGCCAGACCTTTCCACTTTATTATTTTAAATTAAAAATTGATGCAACATTTAATTGCGCACGTACACGTGCGTGCGAATGAAATTAAGTTTTTTTTTCGTTGTTGTTGTTGTTGCAATGATTTTTCTTTTGTTATTGGTGAAGTAAATATAAATACAGTGGTGTATATATATATGTATATATATATATGTTACATACATATATATTACAATATATGTACATATTTAGGGTGGGTCGAAAAAAATTATTATTTTTTCGTTTGATATTCTGAAAATTTCGTTCATAAAACTTCCTAAGCAGGGTTTGCCGTTTAAAAGATATTAACGGTTAAAATATAATTTTTTGAAAAAAAAATTTAAAACCGTTAGGCGGAGAACCTTCCCGTTATAATTAAGAGATCATACTGGATAGTCTTTCTTATTGTCTATCAAACAATTTTTCAGAATATCAAACGAAAAAAAAAGTTTTTTTTCACCCACCCTAATATATATGTATGTATGTATATATGTATGTATATGTGAATATATATTTATATTATAGTCTTTCTTATAGTTGTCTATCAACTAATTTTTCAGACTATCAAACGAAAAAAAAATTATTTTTTTGACCCACCCTAATATACATATGTATGTATGTACATACAATGTGTATACATATAAATGTATATAGATATACTTAAGCCACATTTACTCAATCAAATATTCGTTCGATGAATATGCATTTCTGCGCGTAAGTGTACTTTTACACCTATTCATATACGTATATAAAATATGTATGTATGTATGTATTTATGCATATGTGCCTGTGTTTGTGTGTGTGTGTCGTGTTTGCATTTTGATTGGCAAAATTGGGTATTTGCGGCGTACCACGGATACGCTTTAATGAAATGAAATTAATGCAATTAAAAATTTTAGTGCCATAAAATGCGGCATGCAACATGCGCTGTTGCAAGCATGTGTATGTGTATATTTTTTATAGCGCGCATGTATTTTATGCAGCATGCAGTACTTTGCGCCAACACAAGCTGTTCTAACTAACACACAGCCATCAACTAACACAGACACACAAACACTTCACACACACAAACACTTCACGCACACAAACTCAGAACACACACATTCTCTCATATGCTCACACATGCACGCACAATTTCACTTTGCCGCTAAATACTTTGACGTAATGTTCGCCGCGTTCTGTTTACGCCTCGTTGACTGCTTGACCGCCTGCACCGGTTGACAGGCTATGGCCGTTGCGGACGGACACAGCGGCCGCCAACAGCGTTTATGTTAACAAAATATTTTATTATAGCAAAGGTAATTAAAGAATATTTTAGCCTTTAATTAAGTATGCAAATGTGCCTAAAAATTACCAGCCTAAATCCCATCAATTAAATGGCACTTTTAATGAGTGCAACGGCGAGTAAATACATAATTACGCAATGCACTAAATGCATGGACACATATAAAGCCACATGCAAGCATACACACATACATACACACGCACATAGTTATGTTAATGTCGGGTAATTAAAAGCGAAAATTGGCGTTTATATAGTTTTGTATTTATTTGCTGTAAATATTATGTGCATATTTTAAATGGGATATTTAATTTAATCAAAGTACTATGTGGCAAGGCTGTAATGTATGAATATATAATGCACTAGTGGCTATAGCAAAATCTAATAAATAAATTTGGCGCATTACTTATGGTACTCATGGAGTGGTAGATAATGCCAGCATTTTAGACATGCTTTATGGATTAAAGTAACAATCTAAAACTGAAATCTAGTATGCATAAAAAGAATATTGTATGCTTAGATGATTCCGAGCCATAAATTGTCATTTTGGAGGTAACTTCATAACGCCTATTTCATAGAAAACCTCGTTTCTATTGACTAAGCACAGTCGATAGCCACAAGAGTCGATTTTTTTAACAGAAAAAGTATTCACAATAGACAGAAACAGACAGTAATCACTTGGTATCAAATTCGGACTATTAAATGCATACATAAGAATCTCCCAACCCAGCTCCTAGAGCTTCTGGTGGCTCACAATAGATGTGCGTGACGTGATGGAACACAATTCCTCCCCTATTGGCTAAAACTGATCGCTTCTCGGCGATTGCTTTTTTCAAACCCATCCAATTGAAGCTTTAAGTTAGCAGAGTGTAAAGAGTGATCCAAGTAGAGGTACTTTTTTCAATAGCCTTTTTTCACAGATCACGCGTGAGTCATATCAAGTTGTCACGCTATTTTTGTTCAGTATTGTTTGGTATTTCATCATGAAAAGACTTATGCCTAAACAACGTTTACAAATCGTTCAACTTTATTACGAAAATTCACGTTCCTTCAAGACTGTGTTTCGCGCGCTTCACTCAACTTTTGCCCAACAGAATCGGCATACTGAGCATATTATCCGCAACATCATCACCCACCTTGAGACTCAGCATTCATTATTGGATAATATTCGACCGAAAAAACCACGTCCAGCACGCAGTGAAGAAAATATAGCAGCCTTAGCTCAAAGTGTACAAGAAGACCGTGGAGAGTCGACTCGACGCCGTTCGCAACAACTCGGACTTGATGTATGGGACGACTGGCGCATTTTACATCGAGATCTTAAAAAGAAAGCGTACAAAATACAGCTTCTGCAAGAACTGAAGCCAACTGACCTGCGGAAGCAACAACGCTTCGCTCTATGGGCTCACAAGAAGACTGGACATTGTCGAGTCAAATTTTGTTCAGCGATGAGGACCTTTTCTGGCTCAATTCATTTCATCCTGAAAAAAAAAACGATTTGGTGTGGTTTGTGGGGCGAGATCCCGAACTGCAATTTCAGGCATCAAATAGTCGATTACGTTCTCATCGGTATCTTTTCTGAAGAAATATGGACCGATGAGAACGTAATTGACTATTTGATGCCTGAAATAGTAGCTCGTGATCTCGGCGACCTTTGGTTGTCAACAAGGCGGTGCCACCTCCCACAAATCACACCAATCAATGGATATATGAGAGAATACTTCGGTGAGCAGATAGTTTCAGGGTCGACCGGCTTTTGCCGTTTTTCTTATTTTTTTCCTTCGAAAACATCGAAAACTGCGAAACATCACGCCTGTCATTTGGAATGCTCGAACAAGTCATCGAAAATTGTACTCAACAAATGGATCGTCAGAGAGTAGCTGCGACCAATATTTGAAAAAGAAAATCTTCGAAAATTGGATTTGAAGTTTCTGTATTTTTATTATTATTTCAGGACTTCTCATGTAATAATAGGATTTAGGCTAGAGCAAATTTTTAACGTTGATGATTTGTTACTACGGTTATTTTTCTAACGCCACATACTAAAGCCATATATTGGGAAAAATGGATTTTTTCTTCTTACTGCGCCGTATGTATATTTTATTCTGAACCTCATCTACAGCATTAATTAACACTGAACATACTGTGTATGATGACTCTTCTTCTTTGAAGGCAACAAAAATATATTAAAAAATTTCGATTTTTTTTTGTCATAAATAAGTTTCAAATGAAGCATGTCGCTTATTTATATCTTCCTATAAATTAACTGAATTTTTGAATATTGGATAAAATAAGCATTTTATTATGAAAAACTTTTCAATGTATATACTATGCCTCCAAATTTATTCGGAAAATAATGAGAATTACTTCAGTAAATTTATATATATGTATGTACATATATCGATATAACAACTAGTATCCGTGTAGTAAAATCAACTAGTTATATACTCTCTCACAACTAGTACTACAAGGAGTGTTCCAAAGTAAACAGAACTTTTTGAATCTAGCGCCCTCTGGTGGCGCCATCTATATGACAACTGGTGCGTTAGAATATGCTATCTTTATCAATTGTCCAGTAAGAATTTCATGACATTTCATATATTGGAAGTCAAGTTATTGCGTATTAAGTGTCAGTATGTTTGTGTTATCGGTGCGAAAATGAGCTTCGAACAAAGAGCCAACATTAAATTTTGTTTTAAAATTAGTAAAACTCTTACGTAAACGTTTCAGTTGATGAAACAAGTTAATGGCGATGATTGCCTATCCCGTAGCAGAGTGCACGAGTGTTTTGAACGTTTTCAAAGTGATCGTGAGGACATAAATGAAGATCAATATGTGGGCCAATCAAACTCCGTGATCACCGGAAATTCCATCGAAACCGTGATTTGACCAAAAATCACATTTTAACCGCTAACCACTCCCCGTATTTACCTGTATGGCACCGTGAAAATCTTTCCTTTTAGGAAAGATGCATTTGTCCATGAAAAGAAAGGGTTATGCAGACCTAGAGGCCATTCAAAAGGCTTGCACCGACATACTGGCGGTCATACCGCCCAACGAGCTAAAACACTTATTCGACATGCTTTTGGACCGTGCAAAAGGCTGCATTGAAGCAACAGGAGACTATTTTAAATAAAATAATTTGATTTTGTCGAAAAAACCATTTGATCCGTTTTTTTTTAAGTCCTGTTAACCATAAATTTAGTTTGCTCTGGGCATCAGTCACTAGATCTCCTCTGGGAGTTCTACAAAAGTATGCTCTGGTCTTGAAACCTTCTGTTAGTCGACGCATCTTATTGTAGAATTTTCAGCCATTACCTCTGTCGGCCAACTTGTCAAGCTCTTCTTACTTACGCCATTCGGCCTCTCTCTTCTTTTGTCTTCAAATCTCGCTTCCTTTTTCAACTTTCGGTATCTATCCCATCCCTGTTTTCTATCTTCTGTGACACGGTACATCTCATCGTACCAGCTGTTTCCCTTTTCCGAAAACCAATACTTTCTTTTGGACTTGTACGTAAGGAACTTGAAATTCCACAGTTCCTTTTTACCGAATCGCTTCTGAGTGCTCTCAGAGAGCAAGAGCACAAGGCAAAAAGAAAGAGTAGAAAGATTGTTTGCAACTTCTAGACATCGAACCTTCCTTGTGTTTGTTGACATGCTTGTTTTCTTAATAGAGGTGGGTGCGAATCTTCGCTGCAACAAGAAAGTGGTCCAAGCCAATGTGAATCCAGAAATTTTTATAAAACTGATGCTTTTGTAACTAGTCCGGCTTTAGTAATTCAAAGTACTAGTTCCAAACTAGTATTTTCCCCAACTTGTATGCAGTTTCCCTACAGGGTTACCACGCACACATACAATTTTTGAATTATTAAGCCAAGCGTTTATTTTTACATCGCTAATATCCGCTTCGTGCTGGTAAATACGAAGTGCATAACTCCCGTGTTGATGCGCTTTTTATGGAAAGCTTTCAAAAAATTACGCAAAAGTTCGCATATAATTTATTTACAAAACGGGATTTACATACAACGGTAATTTTCACAATGTGTTTATGTGTGTTTTTGGTTACAGTAGTGTAGGTAAAAAACTACACACAAACACACACATACTCACATGTGATACAACTTTTCGCTACTCTTTCCACCATTAGCCGCTCATTTGTTACAGCGATTCGCTTAATCCGCTGCAATTACCTGAGATTATAATTAAATTTATTTGCAAAACAAGCACGCAAGCGCTGCAGGTGAGCTAAGCGACAAATGCGTGGCTAAAAAGCGCCACAAAGTATGTTATGATTTTAATAAAGTGCTTGAGCGGTGCGATAAGTTCTGGTTGGTGGCGTGGTAAAAAGCTGGGCGCTTAAAATTATGTGATTTAAAGCTATTGATAAACAAGATTCGCAGCTTAGATCGCGAAAGTCTGTAACCCTTCATAATAACTTCATTGTGGTTTTTATAAAATGTGCGATTTTCGGTTAGTGAACATAATCACTGGCGCTGTGCTTTATTATAATGAAATTTAAAACATATGTAAGTGAGGGTTATGTAAAGGGTTGTTCATTGTGTATCGCAAATAATTTTTTTCTCAATAATAAAAGTTTTAACATATCGTATTTATATATTGCAGATGAGAATATACAAGGAATGGGCCTTGTGGGACTTAGAACATTCATCTTTCGATAAGAATGATTAGTTAAAATATCGTGTACGAAATTTCCGATCAACACCTCAAAACCGATTGGACTGATTTTCTTACATATAGACATATTCAACTCGTCACACTGACTTATAGGGTCTCTAACTTCGTATAAAACTTAATATACCCCGTAATACCCAGACTACGACCGCATAAATAATCTCCACTCCAATTAGTTCATATAATAATATCGATTATATTCCATATGGATTCAAAACTCATTGTTTCAAGAAGAAGTCGGATTTCGAACAAACACACATATTCCGAACACCGATAAAGTCGCTCAACTTTCGTCATCAAGCTTACATCACGTTTCGGCACACCCCTGCAGAATGGCACTGACAGATCGAGATGACTACAGTAAAGTAAAGTCAATAGCAAGGCAAACAATAGAGTATTTCTTATGCAATTGTCTTGCACTAGCATGGCTACGTTTAAAACATTTCGATGCCCCGCGGTACTGGGGTGCATAGTACACGGTATCATGGACACTGAAAGGTACTGATAGTGAGGCCACAGGACTTATTGAAATTCTCGTAAAGCGCTGGCATCCTAAAGGTTGACGATCTTTCATGAACTGAGGACTAAAACTGGCCAATGCGTAGCTCACGAGCCTGCTAGAGTAACTTAACCTAAACTATGTCACAAAAAATTATCGATACTATTACCAACCAAAGGGGACTGAAATGGGGTATAGTCATGCTTCTGTATGGGCAGTTACAGTCGAGAGAGTCAATGAGAGGAAGTTTCAGCGGAGCCACTCTGACATATTCGGTTAAAGGGATCGCTGAAGTCTAATTTTATAGTTTGCCTACGTAAAACACACTTCATTGTTGTTGTATAGTTTGTTCACCAGAGAGGCTCCGAGCGGGTGTTGGCCTTGAAACAAGCGGATCGCACTTTTGGTACGAATGTCGGAAAATTCAGCCTCCATGGCGAAACCTCTCCAAATGGGTTGAGGCTGATCGACTTCAAAGGCGCCCGAAATATGGTTGGCTTTAGTACCAAATTTCAGCATAAAAAAACTCATCAAGCTACTTGGCCGCCCGCCTCTATACAGCCCGTCCACAAACACAGGGAAGGTGCGACGTTGAGAAATGGTTTTCAACTCGAATCTCACTCATCAGCAACTCGATTATGCCAAAAATCCTACGAAAAGATGCGGTGACTAACGGAAGGTTTCTAGACCGGAACGGAACACTTTTTCAGTCTGTGAACGGCAGTGAATATGTAACATCTAGAGATGATGAAACCGATTCCCCAATTGATGCAGGGGTGGCTAACGGTTTATCCTCCTGATCTGACAGCATGCACAACGAACAGGAGATAGAGGAAACGATACTGATGCTGATTCACTCCAAACCAATTCGATTTTCAGGGTTCACCAATCTTTTTTTCACTCTTAGAGAAATTTTGTATGATCTTGAAATCTGCTCCAAACTTTTGATATACTATATATTTCCATGAGACTCTTAATTGTACAACCAATGTTGCGAAAGCTGACAAAGTCGATCCGGCTTAACTTTTAGAATGAATCCTGAGTACTTCGACACAAAGACTACAGATCCCTTCGCATGTTAACCTGTTATTTAAGTCACCCTAGTACGGGACCACTATTACCACGCTTAAGTGCAAGAGAAATGAAATAAGAGGAACCTTCCTTATTCAGGGTTAGGACCTTAAGATGCGTAGTGCCAAATTGCAGTACCTAGAACATTGACTGATGTCATAATATAGGCAAACTTTTTAAATAAGATTTCTGCTGAGGCTTAAAGACTTGTAGACATTTTCAAAAGATCGTTCTGTTTAACAAATACCTTGACTGATATATTTTCAAGATTTCATCGAAAAAACTTTCAAATTTTTCAAACAAAATTTTATAAACTTTTCAAGATCCTTCAAGAGTACCATATACGACAAGTATGTGAATATAATTTCAACATTCTCAAAAACACTAATTTCATTATCTCAATTTTGCTATAATTCATTTACAAATAAAAAAAAAGCACAAACATGCCTACTCAAATTCTATACAAAATAATATTTAGAAGTAAATAAATCTGAATACTCACTCATATTAACACGCTGTTTCACAAATTTACAGTTCCTACATATGTACAATATTCTACAACATAGCAAAAGCAGTCGACTGAAAACGAGCCAACACATAAAAAATTATGCACATATGTTAAGCCGAGGAGTTGAGCCACCGCATGCCAATGTCAATAAATGACCAAATGACTGAACAGGCTTACAGCCAGTCGAGCCGAACGAAGGCGTGAACAACTATGTAAAATGTGTAAGCAATAACAACAACAAGTAAAAATTGCACACACTCACCACAACAACAACAAATGAGAATTCTATTTCCATGCTTTTCCAGCCTTGAATGCTGCCAGCTACGGCGCTTTTGCTGTGTTTCATGGTGTTGCCGGTGCAATGAGGGTAAATACAAACAAGTCCTGCTTCCGTTTCCGCCCTTAATGCCGCCGCCGGCTAAATCCCAATAAACAAAAGCAAAAACACGCATTCTGTCTTGCATGGCTTGTTGTTTCTCTCTTTATTTTTAACATCACAATTATGTACTATGTGTGTGTATTTGTTTTAAATAGCAGAAAAGGATAATAAATAACTGATTAACAAGGGAAGAAACCAAATTGCAAAGCAACACATTTTCCAGTTATGCCAGGGATACACCCGAGGAATGAATTCCGTTCTCATGACAGTCGGGTTTACAAAACCGGTACGGACTCGGAATTTTGTCTGGTCAAGGACTGTCAAATTGGCAGAATTCTGCCGCTACAATAACAACAACCGGAATGAACTCACATGAAAACCCATCATAACGGTTAAAACTAATAAAGAATGGGACCATTGCGTATATTTTCAGTACTAGATCTATACAGCATTATCAGAAACTGTATCGATTTCGGACTTGATTAATAAGCCAGTTTGAATACAATATCTGCCAATACTTAATTTTGTATCTTTCGTCTTAGAAATACCGTGGTTTTTGCTGGTAAGTCACTTTGAAGCCAACTTATGTAAGTATAATGAATATGAATTTTCTTTCAGCCCCAAAAGCGTCGAGCGGAAGTACTAGCAACAATTCTCTCCAGTTAGACCTTCATCTGCGAAACTAAAATGTTCTTCTGAAATTATTTTCTATTAATTATTCAAACGTTCCTGAAGCCTCAAAGGAATTCACCATTTTCCGGATTTGAACTTTACTTCCAACCTTCAGCTGTGAGCAATAGACTCGACATTATATAGACAATATTATTCGAACTACATGCTATCTTTTCTATGTTGAAATTTGTTTCTTCTTATTCAACCCCTTTCTGTGCCATATGTGTAGGTTTGTATGGAAAAAATAGCATGCTTCATTAAGAAGTTTGGCTTCTTTTTCTTCTGTATTGACGTAAACACCCTTTACGCAGGTATAGCCGAGTTTACAAGAGCGCGCCTGTCGTTCTTAGTTTTGGAGATTCCAAGTCTAGGCAAGTCCTTTTTCACCTGGTCTTTCTAACGGAGTGGAGGTCCTCCTCTTCCTCTCCTTACCTCTGTGGATACTACGTCGAATACTCTCAGAGCTGGATTATTTTCATACATTCGGATGATACGATTTAGCCACCGTAGCCGTAACCGTAACCACCAAAAGGAGCAGGGAGAATGGAGCCATGTGTAGAGGTCCACGCATATGAAGAAAGTTCTCTGAGCGCCGTTCACTTGAGAGTGGCCAGAAAGAATTATTCTACATACTGCTCAAAGAGCTCTCGACTTCCGGTCTTAGACCAAGTGTCCTCTGGGTACCCAAAAAACATCCGTTTAAAGGCGAGCTAAAGTGGTTAGTGGAGCACCTGGGTTGGGGTTGGGACCCGCACGTAAAAAAACACCCCCCTTGAAAAGCACAAAACAGCCTCGGAACAAAGAAACTCGGCTAACTGTAGTAATTTTTTTTCGTAAAAATTTGATATGTGTTTTCGAGAATGCGCCGTGGACCAATGAGGACTGTAAACGGAAATCAAATGGAGTTTCTAAAGATCATCTCGACCGAAAGTATAATCCAGAAAATTAGTAAAAATTTACAAGGCAATCTTAAAATTTTCAATTGGTGTAAATCAATTTTACAAACAATTCTGAAATCGAAAACCCCCATAATAGTTATAAAAGTTCCTCGAAACTTTTATTAAGTCATTAAATTTAAACTTATCGACCCACCATTTTTCGCTACAAAAAAAAAGAAAATATATAATATATCTTCGTTAGGAGAGATTACGGGGCTGATTTCGCCGATATAGGAGCTAAAGATCTCAATATGAACAGTTGATTCCTATGTGTTTCCAACAACTCCAGTTTTAATCTGTATAAAGTTCGTCTGCCCAGTAAACACCATAAACATTTCAAAAATATGAATTAAAAACTGAATATGCGACCTGCTTTTCCGGGTTTGTCAAGAGAGAGTTTAATGTTCTCCGATGTTGCCAATAGTACTCTATCGAGCTCCTTAAAAGTCAGAAAGTCATAAGGGATCCGCTGTAATAAACAGAACTATCGAAAATTAGAGTTTCCAGCAGAATAATTTTCAATAAAACATGCAGAATAAAACGAAAAAGTTTTTCATATATTATAAGTACTTGATTTAGATCATTCAGCTTATATATCAACTATGTATATGCTATTAAGTTCTCGTATTGGTTTCGACAAATGAGCAGCTTCTTAGAGAAAGGGGAGATATGCAAAATATCAGATCGGTATCTCAAAAACTGAAGAACTAGTTGGAGTATATATAGACGTATATGTCTACGGGCACTATGTGCAAGATGACGTTAAATGCCGTGGTTGGAGTGGACCTTAGTACACTACATATGGTGATGAGCGCCGCCCTTTGAACGCTCTCGGGTTTCTATGCAAGTGTGGTATTTTCTGCAGCACTCCATCGCATAAAGACTCCATAGAACATAATGGGCTTGACTATGGTGTCGCAGAGCTACAGGACCACTTTCGGTGAGAGACCCCACCTTTTTTCCAATGGCTCCTCTGCAGTAGTGCGGACGGACCACATGCCTAAATCGACTCAGCTCGTCATACTTATCCTTTATATATGCATTTTACAGGGTCAAACTTACCCCATATATATTTTAGATAACAGTATGATAAAGATAGAGTATGAAGAGAATGGGTGATTACAACTTCATTGGTTTCAAAAATGTAATCAACCTCAGCATTTTACACTGTGCACTGATTACTTAAGAAGCACATATTTAATAAAAAACTTCCAATTCTGCCACATGTAACTGGAGTCCCTAGAGCATCTGAGGCCCTTGGATCCAAGTGTACGAATAGGGATATCAAAAGCACCCAGCTGTTTATTGGAATTTGTGAGTGTGCTGGGCTTATGGATCTCATTGTGACAGAGGGCAGAGCATAATATACCTTATATCGCGGTGATAACTTCAATCCATCTCACCCTTTCTATATATGTACCAAAGCACATCGACCGAGTAAGATGAAAATGGTTCCTTTAAAATGTTAGCATGAACCCTCAGCTAAATAAACCAATGTAGAATAGAGAATGGAAAGGGGTGAAGAGCGCTCATAAAATAAAACATAACATCATAAACGCAAATACCAGATGTTGTTCTTGCTGCATTATTTTCCTGCGCCAGCCCCCCAAATATAATAACAATAAATATAAACGTGTATAGGCGAGATATATATGCGTGTATACACTCGATCCACTCTTAAGCCTAACACCTGTGGTTTTTGCCTTAGCTTCTGCATATCCGTGCGGCAACAGTGCATTCATAAAGTCAATACACCAGCGCTACAAGTGCCACCAGTGACAACAATGACAGCAATGCTTGTGCCCCGGCGGTATTCGAGTGCAATGCTCAGGGCTCAGAGCTCGGTGGTCGGTGCTCAGTGGTCGATGCTCAGCTGTGTGCAAGCATAAAATATTATACATAAATATGTTGCACCGCAAGAGCGACAAAAAATGGACAAATATGCAAATGCGGTGGTGAGAATCCACCTTCTGCCAATGCCACCGGTCTCAGGCAACCAATTGCCATAGCAGTGGATTGGAGCGCGAGAAAAAGTTCGTATTTGCACTGTGTTAGCGTTCAGCTGAAATATGTTTTTCCGTTTATCCTTTCTTTTTACAGATTGCATTGGTTTTTCTGCAGGAAATGAACACTACATTTTGATTTTTAATTAACGTTATTTGTTGTTGCTTTCTGTTTTTCGTGCACCGGAAGTGAAAGATGTTTATTAAGTAATGGACTTTGTGCTGTGACACTCGGCTGCTGCTTAATTTACTTAATGTTCTCTATAGAAGAAAAAACGTGGAGCAGCCAATCAGCCGAGAAGACAAATTCAATAATGTGACTTGTAGTAAATCCGAAGTCTACAAAAAAATTTGAGCTGTTTCCACCTTGTCTTCTGCCATACAGCTTCTGCAGATGGCGTCTGGTAAGATCCTCAGCCTTACAGGTTGGACACCAATAGGAGAATGCTCTAGTAAGAGCTCCACAACTAGGGAGAGGCTGACCTTACTGAAGGCAATGAGAACACTACATATATTGCGATAGATCTTGGATCAAAAGGTTTTTGAGACAGCACGTGGCCCAGCGCTGGCTAAGCTCCCGCGAAGCCCAGCTATATAGTAGCCCAACACAAGAGAATACGAAAGCACCGACCCGCTCGCATTCTACTGATAGCGGTTGTAGGGTGCCTTTCATTGCTACCAATGCTACCAATCTTATCACAAAGAGACTCAATGCTATTAATAACAAGGTCAGGCACTCCTTGACCTACCCTGAACGCACTTTTAATGAATTCAAGGCTAGTATTGCCTCCCTGCTATCTGAGTGGATGATCAGCTCAGAGCAGGAAATCTACCGCTACCTTAATAGCTGCAATCTCGGCTTGGAAGGCACTTCAATAGTCAGGAAGTCTGAGTGTAAAGTTAATAGAAAGCTCCTGACAGTAAAGGCCTCCACAAACCTTCCATCCAAGCTTTGATCCATCTATAAAGAAGCTCAGTGCCCCTTTCCTCCAACGGCTACTTCGCACCCGCAACTTCCACGCCGGTATTTGGGCAGAGAAGGATCCGCCAGAGTTCGTTTTTGCGACTCCAAGATTCAAGTGATCCGATATAAGTATAAGTAGGATTTCCGAGTTTTCAGACACGGATTCTTTTACGAGCCCAGATTCACTGAATCAGATAGAAACTTTCGCAGCCAAACACTTTCCGACGATATCTGCGAGCACTATATGCAGGATGGATTTAAGTGCCATGGTTGGAGCGATCTCTAGTTTCTTGGCAAGTGTGGTCTTTCCTAGAGTTTTTGGAGTTCATAAAGACTCCAAAGGACATAATTGAATTGACTATAATGTCGTAGATCCAGAGGAACACTTTTGGTGAGAGACTCCACCTTTTGCCATTGACTTCTATACAGCAGTATAAGGCAATCAATGACTTTGTTTGCTTCCTCTTCGATATTCGGCTTCCATGAAAGCTTCCTATCCAGGATTATCCCTAGATATTTTACTGTAGCTACCAGTTACAGACGGATCTCTCTAGCGGTGCTATCATCTCGGTTTGTCGTTTATCGCAAACAAACAATTACTGAACGAACACTAATTAATATATAGAGATTAATCCAGGACATATTTGATCAGATGGTATATAAATTGCATATAACATATAATTTGGTTTAATGAGGTTTTATTATTATATGTATATCTGAAAAATTCCTGATTGACAAAACCCTTAAAACTTGCACTTGGATCCTTTTAAAGCGAAAGTAAGAATAACGAAGAACGACTTCTTTTTTAATTTCTCTTTCAACCACACACAACTTTAACTTCTTTACATTACTATATGTACATTCACAAATTATTTTAATTTTCTTTTTTATTCTTCACACATTCTCCGCCGTTAACTTAAAGAACAGAATTACGGAATTTCACATCACATTTGCAATTTCAAATAAGACCGTTAGCGACACAGTTACATAAATTAAATTGTCACCCTATTCCGACAAACTTAAAAACATTAGTTTCCTCCGTGAATGATATGCTTCAAGCATTCCCATAAACACATGAACTTTTCAGCTACATAAATATGCATACATAATATATACATAATGTACTATATGCTGTATACATATGTTTTTGTGTTTGTGTTTTGAGATGTGTTTGACCGAAGCTTTCTTTCAGGGGTTAGCTGGATTTACGAAGTGACCCTTTGTGATGACATAATGTTTTAAACATTATTTTATTTACCCCTAAATGTGTATGTGTATATATAAATATAGTGGTTAAAGCAAGGGATATAAATTTATGTATGCAGCCACATACACAAGTACATATTTGTTTATACTTAGTACCAGCGACCTCAGGCGATGTATCACCAGTGATATGAACTAACGTGTAATATATGTATTCTCTTTCAAACGTCAAAATTTCAGACAAATCTAACTCGAGGTTTTATTTTTAACTCGTGTGGAAGCAGCCGTATCCATGGATTTCAGAAAAATAGAAAAAGACCAATATTGGCGGTGGTTCGACTCCTCTTTTCGGAAGAGAAATCAATTTCGCATGGAAGTCAAAACAGCACAGTGACGCTTCTCTTCTATTCTCTTTATTGCTGGCATAGAGAAAAAAATTGTTTCACCAGTTTCAACGTGGTCATACTTCACTTTTCGATGAGCCACGATTACATATACCGAACTGGCTAACACGGGAGATAACAGGATAATAACCCGCGATCTGCCGCGACTGCCCGAAAATTATATTTCACAAAACCGCATGGATCCTTCATATGTATACTGAATGAAATATCGTGAGAAAGCTTAAAACGAGATGGAAACTGCCTTTGCATCAAATAACAAGCGCAATCACAATTTTGACGCTGTTTATGCACAATCCGACTGAGCTTATGAAGTATTTACTACCTTTTCTCGAAACGTGGATAATCTGGTATACACCAGCAACAATGGTACAGCTAAGACGCTGGACTTCATTCGGCGAATCTAACCCGAAGAAGGCGAAAATTGTCCTATCAGCCAAAAAGGTAATGGTTACAGTTTTCTGGGATATGCAAGATGTGAACTTCAACGACTTTGGAGAAGCGCAAAACGTTCCTAGGGCTATACTATGCCTAGTTATTTGACTGATTCGACACTAAATTGCCGAAGAAAAAAGTATCATTTCACAAAAATATTGCACCGGACCCCTCTCTGAACACTGCAGTCGAATTAAACTACTAATTATTGTTTCATCCATCGTATACTTCAGATTTAACCTCGTACGATTATTATGCTGTTGCAACAAGTTATTATTATTATTATTATACATGACTAACTTATAATTAAAATTATAGGCTAGTAGTAGGATAGGAGCAATGGTAGCAAAGACCTTCAGCTCGCGTAATATATTAGATTTTATGTAAGGAAAGGAATAAATTAAATTTTATAGTACAGCCGGGTGGATTTGAGATATGCTACGATTTTCTTTACATTAACTGTGTTTGGAGTGGACAAGAAAGTTAAAGGATTGGTGCCTCCAAAGAATTTGGTTCTATTGGATTGGAAAAGTGTACAATCTACTAGGATATGGGATATATTAATGTTTGTGGTTTGGTTACAAAAGTGGCAGTATAATTGTGGAGTATTTGTGATGTGGTAACTGTGCGTAATGTTTGTGTGCCCTAAACGTAGACGTTCGAATTTTATTAAGTCTAGCCGGCTAATGGTATCGTCGATATGTTGGGTAAATGTTTGTATATTTGTATGATTGCTGTTGATAGATTGGTACCATGTAGATGTTTCAAGAAATGTGTTGTTGTGAATCTGTCTGTAGTGTAGTGTAATATGCCTCTTTATGTCTCTTAAGTTCCAGTTTTGTGTAAAAGTTAGGGGACGGGAGGGAGCTGATTTGGCAACGTGGTCGGCCAGTTCATTTCCTTGGATGCCTGAATGTCCTGGAATCCATATTAGGAGAAATTTAGGGTAGTATTCCGTTAGGATATTTTTGATTTTGAGGGAGTAATATTCACTAGTTATAGGATTGGAGATGGAGTCTATTGAGGAGAGCGAGTCCGTGCATACAGCATATTTTCCTTCCTTGTGTATATGGTAGTCTAGAGCTTTAAAAATTGCAATAATCTCCGCTGTAAAGACTGAAGAGTAAACGGGTAGGAGGGAGTTGAATATAGTCGATGTACTTGTTGTAACACTGTAACTGGTTGAGTGACTGGTTTTAGACCCATCCGTAAAAATTAGTGTATAGTCCTGTATTTTGCTCAAAAGTTCTGAGAACCGTTTTTGGTACGTTCTGATGGAGGTAGAGGACTTGGGTAATGTTCGTAGAGAAGCTTTGATGGAGGACGTGGGGAAATCCCATTGTGGAAATTTGTGTGTTGTTGAAGAGTCACAAAGGTAAGGAAGCTGTAAGAGAGAGCATTTGGCTATTGTTTTGGAAATGACGGATTCGACCTTTTGTTTTGTATTAAGATTGGTGACAGTGGATATAAGCTCATATATTGGTGTGTCGCAAGTGAGAAAGGATTTGGAAAGTTTTGCGGTGATGTAATCCCTAGTTGTCTCGATTGATTTTATGTTGGCTTCGTACATTAGATTACTGATGCGAGTGGTTCGAAAGGCGCCAAACGCTATGCGGACCGTTGCATTAAGAACAGATTGTAGTTTATTGAGGGTACTTTTGGCAGTGTATCCGTAGAGGAATATGCCGTACTCAATTTTTGAGATTATTAATGCTTTTACAACGGATATGAGGGAGCTAATGTTGCAATTAAACTTGTTGCTGGAGAGACATTTGACTATGCTGAGATTATGGCCAAGGGCGAGTAAAAGTGATTCAACATGAGGTTGCCATCGGTATTTGGAGTTGAAGGTTACTCCTAGAATTTTGAGATTGTCTACATCGTTCAGGCGAATATTTCCAAATTGTACGGTACATTTGCAATTATGTTTTCTACAAATGTGTAGATGTTGGCATTTATGCGGAGATAACTCAGCTCCAGAGTACTCGCACCAATCCAATATTTCATCGACTAGTGAATTTATATTTATCGCTTGGTTTTTTATGTTGCTAAGTTTCATGATGATATGGAAGTCATCTGCGTATGCGCAAAAATGTAGTTCTCTGCGTATTGATAATATGTTAGCAAGTTTATTGTAGGCGATTAAAAATAGTAATACGGAGAGAGGGGATCCTTGTGGGATTCCGTTGTAAAGATTTAATGTGCTGGAGTGTTTGAAATTGACTTTAACTTTGATTTGCCTATTTCTCATAAAATTTATAATGTAGTTTATTATTTTCTTACCGATCTTCCATTCTAGAAGCTGATCTATTACGGAGTGTATTCCTACTCTATCGAAGGCTTTTGCAAAGTCAAGCGATATTATCGAGATATGCTTTTTTTCTGAGAGAGAATCTGTTATCATGTAGTCTAAGTAAATTAGGCTGTCAGTAACAGATCTCCCTTTTCTGAATCCCATTTGATAGCTATTGAGTAGCTTGTTTGAATTAACAAACCACCATAGCCTATTAGCTATAATTCTGTCTAAAATCTTCGCGCACACAGGGTTCAAAGATATAGGCCGGTATGATTGTATGCTGGTTTTGTCTGCCTTTGGTTTAAGTATTGGAGTTATTGTACTTAGTTTATATAGCTGCGGTATGTAGTTGTCGAAAATTTTGTTGTAAAAAGAAGTAAGCCTTGATTTTGCACTTGGAGAGAGGTGATGAACCATATCATAAGTGATTCGGTCAAAGCCTGGGGAAGAACCGTTTGCTTTTTTTAGTGCGATATGCAATTCAATATTTGATATGGGTTTCTCAATTATTTTAGCCTTTTCATTAGGTCTAAATTTGGGTACGCTAGAGTAAAGTGATGTTTTCTTTAATCTGAACTGTTGCGGGAATTTTGAGTCGTGTGATTGTGTGGACCAGTGCTGACAGAAGAAATTACTAATTTCGAAATCGTCTGTGATAGTGGAGTTGCCAGAGCTTATGCAATGTATACCCGTGTGAGATTTGAGGCCACAGAAACGCCTTATATTCGACCACACTGTTCTGGAAGGGGTGGTGGGCTTGATAGCGGATGTGAATGTGGATATAGAAGTTCTTTTGGTGATTTTTATTTCCCTTTTTAGTTTGGCTGCAGCTTTTTTGTAGTTCAAGATGTTTTCGTTCGTAATAGATCGCTTCAGCTTAATCCAAAGCTTGTTCTTTTGAGTCTTTAAGTTCTCTAGATTTTTATTCCACCAAGGGACAGATTTCTCTAAATGTCGAACTGATGATTGGGGAATGGATAGGTGTGCGCTTCTTAATATTATTCTTTGCATATTTGCGGCTTCTTTGTTGATGTTTTCACTTACTTCTATTCCTCTAGTAAGTTGGTCTGAAATCTCATAATAACTGCCCCAGTTGGCAAGCTTAGTTAAGAATTTCGGTTTAATGGGGTTGAACGTGAAATTGTTTGTGGGGAATAGAGTTGTTATAATGGGAAAATGATCACTCCCCATGAGGTAGTCATTTACTTTCCATTTAGCGTCGATAGCTAGTGGAGGTGAACAAAAGGTGAGATCGATATGGGATAAGGTGTTGTGTGTGTTGAAGTGAGTGGCAGTGCCGTCATTGAGTAGGGTGTAATGAGAGTTATCTAAAAACTTTGAAATCAAGTTCCCTCTGGCATTATTCCGGGAAGATCCCCATTTTCTGTGCCAACTGTTGAAGTCTCCGGTAACTAAACGAGGTAAACGGGTGGGTTCAAAAGCTTCCAGCAACAGTGATGACGTCAGTCTGGTGGCATGGGATATGTAGGTAGAGTTAATGATAAATTTTATTTTAGAGTGAATTATGGCAGATATTGTTTCGAATTGTGTATTGGTGTTCAGGGGTTCATATTGTATTTGCTTATGTATTAGAAGTGCAACTCCTCCGTAAGCTGTTGTTGCTTGATTTTTGTTAAGCATAATATAGTTGACGGGAGTTGGAATGTTATGTGTCGAATGGAGGTGAGTTTCTTGTAAAGTGATTAAGAGTGGTCGGTATCGTTTAATTAATATGAGAAGTTCGTTGTAGTGATTAACGTAGCCATTGATGTTCCATTGCATTATTTTAAGAGTCATTGGAAGAGTAGCTTAAGAGCTTGTGTTGTGCGGTGAGAGGATGGTAGGTGTTGTTGGGGATGTGTGGGTATGTGCTGGCTATTGGTAAATTGAGATAGGTTGATTGTATGCTAATAGAAGAGAAAGGTTGAGCAGTGTTATCCATTTGAAAGAGTTTGATGTTATGTGTAATATGGCTACTTTATGAGTAATTGTGATCAATTTAGGTGGGAGGGTTAATATAAATGATAATAATGAGTAATAAATTTTTTTCTTAGAAAGAACACAATAATAGCTTAGCGTAATACATATATATCTATAGGACTTCCTCATGTTGCAGTTCCATTGTTGTAGATTCAGATGAATCGTCGAGCTCGTGTTTGGTTGGTTTTGGTGGTTTGGAATTGCGAGTTGCAGAGTGCTGTAATTTCAGTTTGGCTTTCATTTTGTTTGAAATACCTCTCGGAAAAATTTTAATTTTTGTTTCGGTTAAACGCTGTGTGGTGGGTTTAGGCAAAGGCTTCGATGTTGAAGGAGTGACGTCGTCGTCTGAAGGTAAGCTTTCATAACTTACTAGTTCTCTTCGTTGTCGTTGCTGATTTATTGGCTTGGCGACGGTGCTACTTTGAGCGGGCGATTCTTGTGTTTGTGCGTATAGAGCAGAGTTGTTCCGGGTGACAGCTGAGTAAGATGGTCCGCTATGTTGATTTCGCTCTTTGTAAGTGGATATTGCTTTCCTTCTGTCAACCTTTTCCAATGTTATGATCGCTTGAATCTCTTTCTCACGTACGAATATAGGGCATTTTTTGTCGTATGAGTTGTGGTTGTAGGTTTGGATGTCGTTTACTTTGCAGTTGACGCAGCTCTTTATGTTTACACATTCTTCGTTGTCTTCGCTGGTATGAAATTCGTTAGCGCAGTTAGGGCATATTTTGGCATTTTTGCATATTTTTTCTATGTGTCCATATCGTTGACATTTTTTGCACCTTAGTGGAAGTGGAATGTAAGGTCGGATTTTGATTTTTTCGTACCCTATTGACATTTCAGTTGGCAGAGATATTGAAGAGAAAGTGAGTATGATTAGACCAGTCTCCTTCAGTGAGTCGTTATTTTCCTTTTTAAGTATTTTCTTCACTTCTGATACGTTTTGGGTTTTTAATTCATCGAGGATTTCTTCTTCTTTTATACCGCGCAAATCGTTGGAGTAGATGACACCTTTAGTTGAGTTAAGTGAAGTGTGCTCGGAGATTTCAATGTGTATGGTGGGCGAGAGTGACACTAATTTCACTAATTTTTCGGCTTGAATGTAGCTTTTAGTTTTAATTAATATGTTACCATTTCTGAGTTTTTTACAAGTTTCCACCTCACTACCGGCGGTATAATCGATTACCTTTTTAATTAAGAAAGGCGACACATTTGCGAGTGTATCGTTACTAAATTTTCTGCACATAACCAAATACTTAGGGCCACATGTTTTTCGTTGAATTGTTTTTGTGTGGTCAAAACTAATTAATGGTTGGGCATTATTTCTCCCGGCCGGCGGTAAAATTGGTTGGTTGAGCATTGCTGCTGTTGGGGGGTAAACCCCGGCTAGATATCTGGAGGCACTCGGAGGCCTGTCTTTTTTTATGTCACGAACTAGAATATGTGGCACTATAAGTTTATTGTCGGAGAAAATAGTATTTTAATGTGTGCACAGTGCACAGTAGTAACTAAGGCACTTCGGTTTTGCAAAACAGAAACAAAAGACGAACACTTGTAAAGATATCTGTTCAGCACGAGAGATGGTCAGAGACTGACAACAACAACAACAAGTTACTACAGAGTATAACGGTATTGTTCACCTATATGCTGTATGCACCACCCAAGACTAAGTAGTTTAGATATAGCGTAATCTATATATATGTTAAGTTCGGTTAATCTGGTAGACCAATAAGCCACGCATAGAGCAGTTAGCTCCTTTGCGATGCCAGATGATGTTCAGTTGCTAGGTCCAAGATGAGTAGTCATCCTTTAGGATGCCTGCGATTAACGCGAATTTGAACTGAATCTGTGGCTTCACTATCGATATCTCCTCCAGTGCATTATACCATGGAGACCCCAGATACTTACCACATAGTCTTACCAATACGGGACCAGTGCACAAGAGATGCTCCATTGTTTCTCTGGTGCCTTGCTCTAGACATTTTCTGCAGTCATCTTGATCTGTCAGATCCATTCTGCGGGAATGTGTCTCCACCAGACAGTGACCAGTCAGTATTCCGATCATGTTCCTATAGTCTCTTCTATCGAGTACCATTAGAAATTTTGTATACTTACGATCTACAGTTTTGTTCATGACTTTTGCAGTTTTGCAACCAGGTAGCTTATCCTGGCCTGGGACGCAGTGGAAGTGAAGTTTCTTACTTTCTCGCAACATTGCTGCCTTGCTTCCCACGACACTTCTGGCCGGTGTGCGATGTGGGGTTACTGTCTTGTTTACTGTTTGGCTGTCCACGTAGAACTCAGCTAGAAATATACTGCAGTGTTCCGGCAACTTAAAAGGTTTGCTTATGCCTAACTCTGAACAGTACATACATTCCCACACCAACTCCATCATCCATTTTCGAGGCATCCGTATGTTGCGCGTATCTAAAAATCGGTCTTCCATCTTTTTCTACATTTACTTTAAACCTTCATGTAGTCCATACGAGTATTTGCCTAACCGTCATTACCCACCGAGCTATGCACGAAATTTCTTCACGTAAATTCTCCTGAAGCCAATCGTTGTACCGCCGCTTTTACTGCGCAGTTTTCAGCAAAGAGGTCTATAGGTTGTTCTCAAAGGCCCCGTTATGCACAGCCCAGCGATCCTCTGAACCGTTAACATTTATTTTATACATTTATTGATCGAGATGACTGGATGAGTTGAAATCCGGGTGAATATTTATCCATCTGTCCGTCCGTTCGTCGGTCCGTGCAAGCTTTAACTTAGGTAAAAATTAATTATATTCTATTGAAACGTCACGTCTGTATTCTTTGGTAAAAATGTATTGATGAGTTCATAGATGGGCTTAATTGGACCGAGGCCTACAAATCTCATGAATCTATAATCAATAAAATGCTATGAGTAAACATTTAATTAAGATATATAACTGTAATGTGGCACAGGGCATCACAGTAGCAAGGGGCTTCTGTGGGCAAAAATTTCAAGCTGGTACAGGAAGGCTTTATAGGAGCCCATGCCAAATTCGGACGATAGACATTTCTCGGCATCTTCTCTACCGATTTCAACCACATTCAGTACGTGATATAGTTGAAGTGTATCGAACACAAAGAAGGCTATACTGAAAACTTTTTCCAAATTTTTCATATTTCTTTTGTAGACTAACTACTTATCGGAATGGCCTCGTCAATAATATTAAATAACGTTATTTTAAAAGCGCAAAGATAAAATTTCAAAATAAATTTGATTTGAAAATATTTAAGTATTTAGT
Organism: Bactrocera dorsalis; assembly: GCF_023373825.1. Taxonomy (NCBI): domain Eukaryota; kingdom Metazoa; phylum Arthropoda; class Insecta; order Diptera; family Tephritidae; genus Bactrocera; species Bactrocera dorsalis. The sequence goes on along the minus strand of NC_064306.1, from coordinate 58,250,440 downwards.
TCTTCATATATTTCTACGGAATTCAAATGCATGAAATTTACCTATGTATACTTGTATGTTTGCATGTGTAAAAACACCCCTATTGACCGCTAGTTTGCTGGACTGTTGCATATTTGTGGGCGCTGCTATTTAGGCCTTACAAGCGCACAAGTTTTTCGCCACCAAATGATTGATGTTGTGATGTCAACACCGCATTTACGGTTTGTGCATGCACAAATACACTTATTGTTGTTGTGGTTGTTGTTGCAATCAAATAAAAACTGTCAAACCGACTGGTAAATTATACGCCCTGTACAACACTATTTGAGCTAAGCGACCTTTAATGCATGCATGTGGGCATTTCTATGTAAAAACAAATGTGTATATGTATTTTTATATATTTTAATGTGTTGGTGTGTTTGTCCGTTTAATTTTAAGTTTGACAGTTTATACAGTTGCGAGCACAAAAACAACAAATAGCATTGTTGTAAGCTGCGGTGGCAATACACACACACACGGCGCCACCGGTTGCGGTGAAATGAACACGATATCACTTGTATCCGTCTAAAAATACACACGCACATACATATATATAGAAAAAGGTATGTTTGTCACGCATGGTTATTATTATAATGCAATTGCTGTTGTTATCGCATTTTATTGCTTTGGTTAGGACGCATTAGCAAATACTTTAGAACACAGATTTCATATCAAGATAAGCGGAAATTGAAATTTCGAAATTCTGTGCGAAAATGTCAAGCAGAAAAACGCCTTTCTATTTATATGTATGTATGTATGTGTGTATTTGTGAAATATTACCATATTTCAGTTTACCTATAATTAATTTGCTGGCAAAAAACAACACTTTGAAAAAGAGTAGATTATGTAAATAGAGGAATATGCAAATAAAGCGCTTGCTAACAATCAAATGTGCGTGTGTGCGTGTGTGTCAACAATGGCCAGCTGCTAGCGGTTAGCAAAAGTAGGATTATAAATTAACTCATTCGGTATATATGTATATATGTGTGTGTATAAGTGTCACTTCTATAGTTCGTGTTTAAACAATCATAATTGCTCAACTTACACATACACGCACACAAACACACATGCTTTTGCTCTTTTTTGTTGCCCTCAGCCATGTTACAATTTATGCGGTTTTACGCTCCAATTTTCCCACAAAATCCACATGAGTTGTCATCCGAGTGTAGCTTTGGCAAAGAAAAGCGCATTTCACAACATTTCCAACGCGTTGAAACCGTAATGTGAGCAATTAATCATAAAGTGGTTATATTTTAATATGTTTTCACTTTGGTTTCATGCAATTTTTGGCATTTTAAATGCAAATATTTCCAACCTCTTTAATTTTCTATTGTGTTATGAAAATAAATATTTGGAATTAGTGCAAAGCATTGTGTTTTTCATAAACATCACTCTGAGCGGTATGTTAATAAAACATATGTATATTTGTACTTATGTTTACATACTGGTGCATGCCCAGTAGGAAAAAGCGTGTTAGTTAGACTAAGCGAAATTTCAGAAACTAATCGGATTTCGTCAAACTCATAATAGAGTGTGTATAAAATAAGAAACAACTATAATAGCTTTCAAAGGTGCATTTTTCTCGCATAAAAGAATTAAAAAATTTTTACTTGTTTTTCATCCATCAGTTTGTATGGCAGCTATAAGCTATAGTTGTTCGATCTAAGTAATATGTTCGGAAGTTATAGCGCTGCCTTGGACTATGATCTATGCCAAATTTTATGAAGATATCTTGTAAAATAAAAAAGTATTCCATACAAGAACTTGATTTTTATCTATCGTTTGTATGGCAGCTATATGCTATAGTAGTTCGATCTAAACAATATATTCGAAGATTATAGCCTTTCTATAGATAATAGTCTATGCTAAGTTTCGTGCAGATATCTCGTCAAATAAAAAAGTTTTCCATACAAGAACTTCATTTTCATCCGTCAGTTTGTATGGCAGCTATATGCTATATTCGTTCGATCTAAATAATATATTCAGAGATTATAGCCGGTATACAAAAATTGGTATAAATGAAAAAAATTAAGAGAAATTAAGTTTTGTTTTACAAACGCCTCTTTTTTAACCATTTAGACAGGTGCAAATGAAAACAAATTAATAAAAAAACATACATTCATATGTGATAGAAAAAACAGTCCCTCGTGATCATGACAATATTAGTGGAGCCTGAAAACATGGAGGAAATGTCTAGAGCAGGGCACCAAGGAAACAATGGCACTTATCCCGAATTGGCAAGTCTATGCTGTAAGCATCCGGGATCCCCACGGTATGATACACTGGAGAAAGTATCGATAGTGAGGCCACAGAGTCTGTTAAAATTCGCATCAAGCGCAGGCATATTAAATGTTTACTATTCCTCTTGCACCTAGCAACTGAACTACTGGCATTTCAAAGACCCAAAACTGGTCTATGCGTGGCTTATTAGCCTACCAGAATAACCTAACCTATTATTATTTATGAACATTAGGAATCTCGCTGTCTATCAGATATGCTGGCCACCAAACTACTTCGATGTAATAATATTTCCAGAATATTGTCTATCTTCACCAGCGAGTTGTATTGGAGCAAAGCAGCACAGCACTCTAGAACCTACCAATTGTACTGTCCATTTTCCTGTGGGATGTTTGATATACATCTGTACATACGTATATACAAATATTTTATATAAAATTAATTGAACAATGACTTTAGTTCATTAGCTTTCATAACCTAAAATGAGGTTAAATAACTCTTTTTGTAGACTTAAATAATTCAAAGGTGTGTAATTATAGCTTGTTGAACTAGTTTCCAATATGAAATGAAAAATCAAAATAAAAATATTATTTTAACAATGGAAGCAATTTCATTTACTACAACATACAGTAGAAACTCGATTAACCGGACTAATTGTTGTCGATAGGCATTCGGATAATCGAAAATACGAATAATCGAATGTATGAAGAAAAACAAATAGATATTCATATCCTGCAACGAAAATCAATGCTTATTAAGAAATGAACACTTACTTACATATGTATGTATGTACATATTTTCTTAGATTACACTACATACGTAATACTAAACTGCAGCATTAATCATGAAATACAATAAAATGTTTAGGTACGTATGTACGAATAATTTGTCTACAATATGTATTTGGTAATTTGCATTTGGTAATCATGAAATAAGTAGGTAGGTAATAAGTTTAATTTGGTTTAAAATGGTGATTGTCATTTAACGTAAGCAACTTTTTCTCTTCATTGCTGCTATATCACGAATTCGTTTCAGTTGTAGTAGACTCACAGTATTACTCTAGGGGTATTCTCTCGCTCTTGCAAACCCCTTGCACGGTGCAAGAATTGCATATATTTCCTCTCGGTGCACCGGCACAACAACAAACACTCGCAGAAAAACGCGCGGGGCAGCGGCAGCGACCCCACACTGCGCGAGCGGAATATGTAAGTTCCGACACGTTCACGATTCCATAATTTCTACGTAGGTACATATAAATTGGTCGCGATTGGTAGTCCGGATAATCGCGAATCCGTATAACTGAGGGCCGGATAAACGAGTTTCTACTGTATACCTAAATAAATATATAATATTCTTAGTTATTTATATAAATTTATACTATCTTCGCATCAACGTAAGTAATACTACCAATAACGGATGATCCAAGGAGAGGTCTTTCTTCAATAGTCTTTTTTGACACATCTCAATCAGTTCAGTATTATTTGGCATTTCATAATAAATAGACCTACTCCGGAACAACGTTTGCAAATCGTTAATTTCACGTTTTAGTCAAAATAATCAAGGGATGAACCATCTGAGACGTAGGCACGGCCAACATTTGAAAGGGATAATCTTCAAAAAATAAATGGCAAAGGATGTTCATTCAAATGATAATAAATATTCCCCATTAAGTTTGAAGCTTCTGTGTTTTCTCTTTAAAATAGAAATGGATCAACCTTCAATATATATGTACAGCACGGAAACTGTTATACTGGCAATTTACGAAGCCAATTAACCGAACTGAGGACAATCTCATATAACCCTATTTGAAGTATATACCATTATATCATAATCATGATTCTCAATTCCAATATGGTGGTTGGTAAATTCGAATTAAGCAATCATTGTTGTTATCACTTTCATAGCCAAAATGATAACAAAATTCTCTAGACAGAACGGAATTGATGGAATTAGCATAAATTAAACAGTGTCGCAAATTTAATTTGTCCAAATGATCTTCCTCTTTATTTTCTGCTGAGCATTTGTGTTTCATGTCAGCTTTTAGTCGTATGATTATTGTATAATATTCATACGTACATATGTATGTATGTTTTTTTTCTATACACTTGGACAAAGATATAAATTATGATTCTCTTTGTTTTTGTTAATTTAATTTATTACATAATTTGTCAAGTTAACGTAAAGGAAGACAGACAGAGAGACTTGTCTGTGGATGATTTTATGTAGCTTCGTGACATGAGATTGTCATATGCGCTAATTGCATTTGATAAGCCTAACATGTTTGAGAAATGGAATATGGAAAAAATATGCCAGTAAATTTATGAAAAGAAATTAGTAATTGAATTGACTGAAAGTTCACACATACGCTAATGACAATGAAGTTCGAGATTCCACTCTCTCAAAGCTAAGTAACCGCAAGGATACGGATTTTGTTCAGACAAGGACTGTCAGGCAGGATGAGTTCCACACAGGGGCGGATACAGAGGGGAAAAATTGCGAAGTGACGGCTTTATAGATGCGGAGCTAAAAATTTAACAATGGGCGTGGCACCGCCCACAGCGATAAAATGGAGGAAATCGGACTACAACCACTCCTATTTTTCATACAGCACTAATTGAGGGCTGGCAGGCTTAAATACATTTATTAAGTATTGAAAATTTAAAAGCAATTGTTTTAATATACCATAAAGAGATTTAAATAGTTGCTCCATATGTGAGCTGTGATCCTTGCAAGTTGCAAGAGAATAAAATATTCGGTTACACCCGAACTTAGTTCTTCCTTAGTTATTTTTGACTAATATTATGAGCATTCAATTCAATTAACTTTGCTTACCTCAATTGTAATTAAAATTGTATGCCTCTTTTGAATAATTATTAAAACAAACGCACTTTATAAAATATACGTATATGTACATATATTTCCTAGTAACACTATGTTGAAATTTTAGAAATTTTACTTAATATCACTTATTTTTAATGATAACAATCCCGCACTTCTCACTACTTTACTATTTAGCTAAAAACTTATATTAACTGTTTGTTTACACTTTATAAACAGCTGTTACACTATTTGAATAACAGAGTTGTTATATGATAAACAAACATAAATATATCAATAGCTCAATTAAATACGTACATACATATATTACTATATAAACCGTATATGTATGTATTTAAAAATTATATTAAAAAAATTTCAAAATATAATAGTAATATCAAATTCAAAAAGATTTATGTGAGGAATATAGATTTATTTGTTTGTCTTAAATGTATGCATTAATATTTCAGAAAGTTTGTGTCAAAATTTCAAGACGGTGTAAATGAAGTCCCTAATTTGTATGTGGAAAGCGCTAGTTCATGTATATCAATATCATTTTCGTAAGTTTTAATACGAATAATGTCAGCAATATGTTTATCAGTCATTCTATGGCCATGCTTACTTAACAATAATTTCATGGTAGCAAATACTGCCTCACAATTATGCATGGACCCGAACATTGAATACAATTTATATATTTCATTTTTCAGCAGTGGATACACCGCATCATTTGCTTTCTTCCAGAAGTTTACACCAGTTTCTGTTGAAATTTGAAAATCTTCACGCATACGCGCCAATTCCATCTGCAACTCAATTTTTTGCGCTTGTATGTCGCAAGTAAGCGGATTATCGTGTAAATCTATATTTTGCTTAATAACGTCGAAATCTTGAAACCGATGACTAAAATCTTGTAACAGTGTTTCTATAGTTTTTGTGTACATATCTATTTTGTAAAAAGGCGTGTTGTCATGAAATATCTGAGCTAGGTTTGGTAAATTAGATATGTTATAATTTTTAATTTCGTTTAATAAGATTTCAAATTTCCTTTTGAAAAGGGTTAGAGTTCGAACTAAATCGAAGATGTTCTTATTTTTACCCTGTAGCAGTAAGTTTAGATCGTTAATAAATTGTGTAATATCACACAAAAACGCTAAATCAGCAATAAAATCTCGGTCTTTAAGCGCAGCAACAAATGTTTCGACGTCTGGACTTACATTTTCTCCGAAAAAAATTAAAACATCTTTTCTTAAATTAAATAACCTTTGCAGACATTTGCCTTTACTGAGCCAACGCACATCGCTATGTACAAGTAAATCTTCATGGTCAGCATCAAGTTCGTCGAGTAGAGATTTGAATTTCTTTTGGTTGAGCGCATTGCGGGCATCTTTTATTTTTTGGATCATTTCGACGGCAAAGTCCATTGCATTATGTAAGCATAAATCTTGCCTAAGTAGTGCTTGTTGGTGTATAATACAATGGAATATTGGCACATATATAGTTCTCTTTAATAAGCACACTTCAAGCTCTTCTTCATTTCCAAGCATAACTATCCCACCATCTGTACACACTGCACTTAATTTGTTAATATCAACATGATTGAACACATTCACTTCTAAGGCCTCCATTATTTGTTCCCCATTAACATTGTCATGCAGGGTAACTACATTCATCATTTCTTCCGACGTTATTAATTTATCGTCAACGGATTTGATGCATATTATCAAATGACTTTTATTATTAATATCTGTGCTTACTTGCAAGCAAAGGGAGAAATATTTACAATTATCAATGCGTTTTTTTGTGAGCGAAAAAATATGTGAACTGATTTGCCCGGTTCTACGGGTCATTGTATTTTTACTTAACGGTACTTTCTCCAAAACTTTGGCCATTTCTTTACCCTCACGTCCGAAACAACACATCACTTCGGTTGCGAGTTCCTTAAAAAATACAGCATCATCAAAGGGGCGACAGCGCTTAGCTAACGCAAGCGTAATTACAAAAGAAGCTTTCTTAACATTTAATTGCTCGAAATTATCACTTTCTTGTTTTTCTTCAATTATAATTCTCTTTTTTAATTCAGCAATTAAATTTGCTCTGGTGTCAGCTTCCATATTGATATATTCTTTATGACACGTCCTGTAATGCCTTTCAATATTATATTTATGGTTGCGCTTAACATTGCGTTGGCATATCAAACATATCGGCTCCCCAATACTATTTTGGGTAAATAAAAAATCGGTTTCCCAGTCATCGTTAAACATATTAGCGTTTACTGTATTGTAATGCTTGATGACTGATGAATAGAAGTACTTGTTTGAAGTCTTCTTAATTACTGCAGTACACTCGATTGTGTAAATGAGAAAGCAGAGAAGCTAGCCTCGCTCGCGTGCTCCATTCGTGGACATATATGATTTATTTAATTACTCTCATTAATATTCAAAAATACCCAGTATTTTTTGAATGCGTAAGTTCAAATTGGCAGCATTCATCAAAAATATTTAGAGAATGTCGTATGCATCCAAAGGCATTATGTTCTATTTGTATTTCAAAAATGTGAGTTTGTTGGTCATCTGAAATAAGAACACAAATTATACAATGCTCTTAATTGTTTTCATAAACACCCTTCAGTCACATGGAAACCAAGCACTCACCTTATTTTCTTTTTAGTGGTTACAGTTTAAATAATATTCTTTATTTATAAATTACCGGCTCTTAAATAATTACTTTTCGTATTTGTTTACACATTTTGTTGGTAATTTTAATGTTTATTTCATTAGACCAAAACTTAAACAGCTGTCATAACTCGAACAGCTGTTCAATGTTTCCTTGAATACTGGCTGTGTTCACTGTCATCCGCATTCGAATTACACCGCAGTTGAATTATTCACCACGGTTTATGTAAATAACTACCCTACAAGGCAACTTTCAGTTATGTCACCAGTTAACTACCCAATAGCACTACCAGAGATTTTTGTTAAATTGTCAGAGAGTTTCTTAAGGCTCAACTAACAATTATTCATGCACAACTTTTTTATACTCTAACCAAGGTTACTGAGTTTGCCAAGAAGTTTGCAACATCCTGAAGAAAACGTCGGAGATCTTATGAAATATGTGTGTAAATGTTCACCAGGAGGAGCTCTGTCAATTTAGCCATGTCTGTCTGTCTGGATACACCTGAACTAATCCGTCAGTTTTTAAGATATCGATGTGTAATTTCTAACCCGTCCTGCTCTCCCCAAGAAACTGCTCAATTTTCGGAACCATCGGTATCGCATCATTAGAGCATATAGCTGCAACATACACTGAACCAACTGTTGCAGACTATGTTATATTAGTCATGTCTTAATTAAGTTTCCCTAAATCACACATGTAAATAGTCATTCCAATTCCGCATTCAGTTCATTCTGCGCTCCTTAAATGATTTTCCCCCAACACTTACAGCCCCATATTCCCCGTAAGTTATGATACATTTACAAGACCACGACCACGTTCATAAGACGTATGTTTCTGCCCGGCCTCAGGAACGAACCTTACCCAAGGGGCAGAAAGATAGAGATGACAAACATGGTCAGATATCTTGGTGTCACTTTGGACTCCACTCTGCGGTGGAAGTAGCTTGTTGACCTGACACTGGTAAATCCTTGGGCTGCAAGCCAAGGGTTGTTAGGTGGTTGTGCACCATAGAATAGAATAAAATTTTGAGGTTCTGCACCGCGACCTATGGTCTATTGTGCCCTCCCCTATATCACAAAGTTGCAGAACTGCGATTTAGACCACTAGCCCAATGCATAGGTTTCTTCGCATACTCTGCATACTTCCTGTGACGAGTGTGAGCTGTGAACGTTGTTTTTTGACATTTCGCCGCATAAAAACGTTGCTGAAAACGAACATGCTTTAATTGTTTAAAATAATCGTATTACAGATCTTAAAGCAGCAAATTCTGGTTAGACTTTCTTTTTTTTGTTTTGTTTTTTGATTAAGCTCTCTAATATTCTTGTTGAAAGTCGACGATTGATTAGAAAGATATAGAAACTGACATCGCCTATTGATAGTATTATTTGAGGTAATGCACCACGACCTCTCCTATATCACATGACCTCCCAGAGCCCCAGCAGCCTGAACAGTTCCAGTAGTTTGCCGGGCGCCAGTGCGGTGATGTGATCCCTGCTGATATATACGGAATCCAGGGCCTTGAGCTTTTTCCACAGATTGCTGTGCAATCCAGGATTAGGTGTGCTGGTGTTTCCAGCTCCAGGTCGCAGAACCGGCAGTTAGCACAGGAGACCATGCCCATGTTGGACAGGTGCTTCCTGAGCTTACAGTGTCCTGTGTAGACTGCGACAAGGAGACGGAATTTCTCACGGGGGAGGTTCATTAATTCTTTGAACCTGGAGAGGTTATATCCTCCTAGAAGCAGCTTGGCGTGACGCATACTTGCTGCCTGCCGCCAGTACCCCTCCCTCTCTTCTCTCTCCTCAGTGCGAAGCAGCTCCTTAAGAGTGTGGGGTCCTACTGCTATATATGGCTCTGGTCCCAACATCTTGGACGTTGCCGCCTTGCGTGCCAGTTCGTCGGCCTTCTCGTTTCCTTCTACTCCCTTGTGCCCTGGTACCCTAATAGGTGCACCCGGTTGCGCAAGGACACGCGATTTAGCCTTTCTATGCATTCCTCGACAAGATCGCTTTTACTGCCGCTTGACTATCACTGAGGATAGCTATGAGCTGGTTGCGATAGTTGCGGCTGAGGTTAACTTCGGTGCACTGACTGATGGCAAAAACTTCAGCCTGGAAGATGCTAGGGAAGCAGCCCATAGGAATGGACAGCTTAGTATGCGGACCCGCTATACCTGCCCCAATGCCTTCCGGTGTTTTTGAGCCATCAGTGTACCACTGAATGGTACTGTCCTCCAGCAGCCTTTCCAGAGTGGAATCATTCGACTCCGTTTTGCTGCCTAGAGTTACTATGAAGTTCTTGTTGAGATTTATTTTCTTTGATGTGCCGTCTCTTGGGAGGAGAGCTAGCGGTGTGCCTTCCGCTAGAGAGTCCATCTGTTTAGAGGACACCATCTTCCCTCTTCCACAGCCTTCTGCTGACATTAGCAGCAATGCCTGCTCCGTCTCAATGTTGAGTCTAAGGTGAGGCCAAGGAATTTGACCTCCTTTGACATTTCCACCTCTGTTCCTCCAATTGTTAGGGACCTCAGGCCCGGAAGAGATCTCCGTCTAGTGAATGGGATCACGGTGGTTATTGCTGGGTTGATGTTTAGCCCTACCGTGCTGCACCATCCTTTCGCCAAGTTTAGGCCCCTTTGAACAATGTCACAGAGAGTGTTCTCAAATCTGCCTCTCGCCATTATGACAATGTCGTCCGTTAATCCCTGACAGCGGATTCCATTGCTGGTGAGCAGCTCGATTAGTTCGTCTACTATCAGGCTCCATAGCAGAGGGGACAGTACTCCACCCTGTTGGCAGTCCCTCGTGGTGCCAAGACGAATCTTGCTATCTCCTACTGATGTTTCTGCAACCCTCGTGCGCGGAAGGGCTTCTATCCATCAGCGTATCGTGGGGTTGACGTTCCTTCTCTCGAGTGCCTTGATCACGCTAGTGTGGGACGCATTATCAAAGGCACCCTCAATATCAAGGAAGGCGCAGATCGCAACCTCGCCATTTTCTAGCGAATCCTGCAGCTCAGACGTGAGTTGGTACAGAGCAGTGTTCGTGGATCTACCCGCTCTGTACGCGTGTTGTCTGGCATGCAGGGGTGCGATCCTTAGCACTTCCGATCTAATATGATTGTCTAGTACTTTTTCCATCCCTTTCAGCATAAAGGATGTGAGACTTATAGGCCGGAACGATTTGGCTAGCGAATAGTCGCTCTTTTCTATCTTGGGGATGAAATTACTTTTGCAGTTCTCCATGGTTCAGGGATATACAACAACGCCAGGCTGTCTCTCATCAGCCCTAGCAGGTGTGGAAGGAGGATATCCATACCCTGCTGCAAGAGGGCCGGGAAGAAGCCGTCCACTCCCGGTGACTTGTAGCTCGAAAAGGAGGCCAGTGCCTACCTGACCGAGTCTGCAGTGAACAGGTTCCTTGCAATCAGCCAGTCTGAGCGATCCGGCCTACTTGTGACCGAGGTTGGAATTAGGTCCACTTGAACTGTCCCCGGGAAGTGCGTTTGTAGGAGTGTGTCGCCCTCTCCTCCGCGCTTGTCGTATAAGGCCCGTCTTGTCTTTTTAGGGATAATACTGTGTCCGTCTTACCCTTCGACAACGCCTTCTGCAGTCTAGCTGCCTCCGGGGTCGAGGAGACGCTATTACAGAATTTCCTGAAACTGTTTAACTTGGCAAGCCTAATCTCCTTGTTATAGACTGTTAGGTGCCGAGGGCTCTGTTGACATCCGCCACTGTGAGATCAGCCCGGTCATGTTGTCGTTACTTAGGGTGATGTCTAGGACCTCCCTGCGAACACTGGTTACGAAGGTGGGCTCGCACCCTACATTCTCTATACTAATGCTATTACTAAGTATGAACTCAAGAAGTGACTCACCCCTCACGTTGCAGTCCGTGCTACTCCATTCCGTATGATGCGCATTGGCATCGCCTCCTATGGTCAAGGGAAGATTGTTGGCCCTGCCACCAGATCTTGCGTTAGAAACTCTGAAATACAGAAAAAGTCTATATCGGCTCTAACAACTACACAGGAACGGGGTCTCTCACTGGAGATATCCTAGATTACTTTGCTATTTCTCGTGTTGCGGCCTCTTACCTCCCCTCTGAAAACCCAGGGTTCCTGAATTAGAAGGATGCTCAGGTTGTCCGAGATGAACCTCTTCACGATGACCGCCGAGGCCGCCGATGCGTGATGCAGGTTCACCTGAGCCACTTCCATGCCGGTTCTGGAGCTTATAGGATTGGTTCGGTGAGAGACAGGTCTTCGTCCAAGATCTCTTCCTCGATCTGCATCTCCAGCCCCTCCAGAAGCTCCTGGGTTGATGGCAGCGTGCCTCCTTGCTCGTTGTGGGGGCTCGTTGCTACTTTCTACATCCGCGGCGGTGGTCTCAACCTGCCCAGCGGGATGGGTTCGTTTGGGACTCGTTTTTGCTCTCCCGAAACCACAGCCGCAGTTGCCTCATGCGCTGCTGGGCGGGTTTCGGGTGGAGCCGGTGCTTCGGTCATCCCCGTCGTAGCTCCTGGCTTGATGACGTGGTCTTGGGCCTCCATGGCCTCACAATGATCTTGCCGAAGCGGAAATTCAACCTGAATCCCTTCTGCCGGATGTACTTATTGGATGTTGAGATTCCACCCAGAACCCTCAACTTTGCTTGCTACGACCTTCCACGCCGAGGTACTTAAAACCTTCATTCTGGTTCCTTACCAGATTGAACGCGATGTCGTGGCTTTTGTCTGCGCTTCTAGGGAAGAACGCCACCATGCTGTGCAGTTGTGGAATCTCGTCACACCTTCTTACACACAGGGCCGGACCCTTCCAACATCCTAGTCTTGGTGTGATCCCTTGTAGCCAGGTGGACGATCTGGCTGCAAATCATCAAATGGGGCACGGGTGGCATAACACCCTGGATTAGCTCTTGGTCGCCGCGCACATGCGGCCTCTGCCATCCCCCAGGGGAGATGCTAAGCAGCATCATCCCTGGTGGATGGGAGATGCCGTGCTGTGCTGCGGTTTAAGCCCCTGCACCATGACAAGGTGCCTACCATTCGCAGAGGTTGTGCACCATGATCGTGCGAAAAATCAAGTATGGGGCAGTAGGTAAGGCTCTAACTATCGAAGCTGCATTGACTTGCATGCATCTGCATGTCGGGTGCAATGCGCACTTGGCCGACGGCAGCACTTAAAGTCATGCTTGAGCTCACACCACTTCACCTAATAATCGGTCAGAAAGCTAAACACACGCTGTTCCAAATGACAACAAAAGGATGTGGCAGAGGTAAGGTAATCTCATCCCAGCAGATGAAGGAGTTAAGTGGTGTAATATCAGTCGCTCTTCTCCTAAGGAACAGCATTACCAAAAGAATAAACTTCTCCATGAAGTTCAAGGTTACCCTTAGCAGCAAGATTGAATGGAATGATTCCACTCTCGAGCTATTGCTTAGGGATCGTACAATGAAGTGGAGTCGCAGGACCACGCACCAAACTCTCCATACCTATGGGAAATTTTCGAAGCATTTTTCAGGCAGAAGTCTTTGCCATAAATCGGTGCATAGAGATAAATCTCCAACGCAACTAACGAACGAACGTAAAACCATACTTAGCGGTACTCAAGCGGCACTTGATGCGATCTCTGCCTATGAGATCAAATCGATACTGACGCAGGAGTGTAGGAATCGGTTGAATAACCTAGCGGAACGTAACCAAATGCACCTCATCTGGTTGCCCGGTCGCAAAGGTTTAGTCGGGTATGAACTGGCTGATAGTCTAGCCCGTTCCATAACATTCATTAACATGGTAGGAGCTGAACCCTTCGTCGCGGTGGGTCCTCATAACTGCTTCGAAAGGAAGAAGGAGTAAATAATTGACATGTAACAAGGGCACCGTGAAATCTCATGTATTTTCCAACTAATTGGAATCTTCAAATCTAAAACGAACTTAAGGTGTACCGTTAAGAATTCCTTACCAATATTTCAACTGAACCGTTTCAAAAAATACTTAATAAAAAAAATTTGGGAATCTTAATCCCGGTAAAATCAAGTATGCGCCACAATTTACATAGAAAAAATATTCGCTCTCGAATAGAAAAAAGCAAAAAAAAAAAGAAAAGATTTTTTATATAATTTTTCACATGCAATTAGCCTGTGGCATTCAGTCAAAATTTAGACGATTTAATTCGAACGTTCAACTTACCATTATTTTTGGAAAACATAACGAGTGCCATTGGAGTTATTGACCAGTTCTAACGTGTATTTGTAACAACTTTTTCCCCTCAATTCGCCAAAATGATAGAAGTACCGGTTTTGCCTTGGGAGAAGATCGACTGGAGCGATGAACGTGTGCAGAAAATCTATTTGGATTGGGGTGTATTCAACACGCACAAGCAACAATTGGATATTGCGGCGAATTATTATGATAAATCATTGGAATTGAAGGCAGACGATGCTCGGGCGCTGGTCTACCGAAGTCTTTGTAAACGAGACATTGCCCAGACAGAGGGCGCCTTGGAGGACGCTTTGGCTGCGTTGGGTGAGTGAAAATGGAAACTTGGGAGGAGACGCGGTGAAAAGGGCATTCATTTGAAAGTCCAAAAACGAGAATTCAAGAAATTAGAAGTTTTCTTGTTTTATATTATCATTCCTCTTAATAGATCCATATATAAATATTAAGGTGGCCGATACTGCTTAATTTGGAATAGGCAGTGAAGAAGAGATTGGGTACAATTCCTCCGGACCCTGAGTTTTCAGAGAGGATCGATGCTCTGCCATAATATTTTATAGATTTTATTCTTCGACAATTCAATACAATCGACCTGGACCCCGGTTTTCTCTCTACACCGCTGGGAATAAATTTACCTAAATAATTACCTTCCATCACGCTTCAGATATACTTCATTGAATTATTGTCCCACTTATTATGAAAAATCTTTTTGACGTACCCATTTTTTATTTAATTTTCTATAAAAACTATTTCTTCCAGAGATCGAACCTCAAAATGCCATTATTAATCAAGAAATATGTCAAGCGCTACACGAGTTGAATCAGTTTGAAAATTGCAAGCTAGAACTTCATAATAATTCCCGAAAATATATCGGAAGAAAGGCTTCAAGGTTTATAAATAAGCTTATTGTGGTAAGTTGGATATAACCCTTGATAAAAGAGCAAACGAATTTTGAAAGCTTACCAACCATATCTCTCTGCCTCTCATTTAAGATCGACGAAAACTTCAACGACACCGTCGGCGATACGTTGAGCCCCTTTATACTAAGAAATGAAAAGATTTTCGCTGATGTTTTGGCATTTTTAGAGCGTGAGAAATACGTTGATCCGCGACCACTGTGGAAAGTACTAAACGAGCTGGGTAAATGCGATGTGCTCAGCATACTCGAAAAGGAGGTAAACAGGCTGCGACCCTAAACATTATCGATGCATGTAAAAACTTTCTATTTTGTAGGAGGTATTATTGTCGCCACGAGAGGTCGCTAGAAGGGAGCGCGCGTTCAGGGTCTTCAATCAAATATATTACAACAAAAGTTGGATTGATGTATTATTTTTGAAGAGTCTGCGTGAAAATCCCAATTTACTGTTGCCACAGAATAAAGTGTCCACGCCATTTTTGCGGAATCTTGTGAATACCAAATATGATGTGGTTAAAAAGTTCCTGGTAATGGGCATACGAACACGGGGGGTACAAAAAATATTAATTTATAATTTTACCTATTTTCGGCATACTAGAAAATGTTACAAGCACGTAGTCCGGTCTACACTGAGCAGTTGCGTAAGTGCCCCAATAGGAAGATTTGGGAAGCTCAGCGTCAGAAACATTTGAATCATATACAATACCAAACCCGTCGTAATATGCTAACGATCTTACGTACAATACGGCAATTACGCGCTGCGGGCAAAATTAAAGTAAGTAAACAAATGATATTTCTTTTTATTTGGTTTTTTTTTTAGGTAGCGGATCCCAAACCCAGCGCACAACCCTGGGGAGGTTCGCCTTCTCACTTTAGGTCGCCTTCAAATGGATGTTTCTTGGCTACCCAGAGGATACTACGTCTAAGACCAAAAGCCGTGAGCTGCTTGCCATATGTAAAAAAACGTTTTTGGCCACTCCCAAGTGAATGGGGTTTAGAGATTTTTCCTCACTTGCTTGAACTGCTACACATGACTGCAACCTCCAACTTCCACTTTCCACTTCGCACTTCGCCTTCTTCCTTACAGCTTTGGCAAAGAGCGTCCGACAAAATACTTTGCCGTACCATTTGAGAAACTATTGAACACTGTCCAGTCAGATATGACTTCGAAAGACCACTTACGGTTGACTCTGGACCAGAAGGATCTCAAAATCGCACAAGTTCTGGTTTTTGACCAGCGCTAGCAAAATGCACTGGCGGTTCAAAGCTCTAACACCAGAAAGCAAGAGGACGTCAAAAGACAAACTCGCTTTAACGAGCTCATCGGCTTTGCAGTTTACGGTGATTCCACTAGCCTCGCCTCATCCATGAATCCATCGCAAGTGTGAGAGCCGAGAAGGAACCGTTCCCACGACAGTCGGATCTACGTAGCCGGAACGGATCCGACCCCAACTCAGCAGAATTCTGCCGATACAACAATAACAGCAACAACATCTGTCAAAAAGTACTTTAGCTGCCTTCATAAATAAATATTTTTGTGATCGGGCTAATAGAATTTCTTTGCTATTCCTGTAGATTTTACCCAGATTTTTCAGTTTCGGATTAATTGGGTTGTAGTCCGGATGGTTTAGGATTTACAGTCTTTGCCAACGCAATTCGTTCCCGAAACAAGAGCTAACAATTGTTTAATCGTAACTGACCAGATTGAAACAGCTTCGGTTTATTGTTGTCAAATATTCGACTCTTTTAGGGTCTTTTAGATTACATTGGCAGTGACTCCTACCGTCGAAATCCCTCGAGGCGATCCTTAAAAGATGTTGAAAACTTTGAATAACCCTCTCTCAGTTATCGTCGGTAAAAGTGGTGGATTGACGTCCTCCCTTTTGGTTAGTTTTCGAAGACCTAAGAGCTCAGTATGCTTAGTTTATACGGTTGTCTTCTCTCTCTTTTTACTAATATTCACAAATCTTACCAAATTAATTAATGAACCGAACATATTTGCAGCAACTCAGCAAGTATGTCGAGGAAGTAATGGGCGATTATGTGGTATTGAAGACACACCGCGTAATGCCCTGGAAATTCGAATTCATCAATGAAGTCTACAATACCTTGGCACTAGCATATGCCGATATTTATACCGCGCCACCGGACATGAATTTTCATTATGATACACGAAATCGTCTCATACGTCTCTTAAAAGTACCCATCGATAAGAATAAGGACCGCAGCATGAAATTCGTGTTCGGAGACAAGTCCACATATCAAGAGCCCGATGCAATCGATTACCCGCTGCTGGCTTACAAGTGAGTGAAGCAAAAAGTAAAGTAAACAATTTCAAGAAATATTTTTTAAAAATACTTTCAGAAAATATTTGGCACGCTTGGAGAAGCGTATGCATTTCGCCAAATATTCGATTGAAAAGTGCTATTTGCTCTACGAAATCGCACAGAGCCATTTGTCGCAGAGTCGCTTTGAAGAGTGTTGCTCCGTGGCGCGGAAGGCCATCGAAGGTTAGTGTTTGAACGAGTTTTGAACTAAATCTTTGAGTTCTCCAACTTCCTCTCTATGTAGAATCGAAGAATTGCAACAGCTACTTGTGGCGCTTTTTGAGCACGTTGCTCATTTGCAAATCTCACGCCGTGTTGCATAAAGTCGAAAGGGGCCGAGATGCACTCAATGAGGCTTACGACTGCGCTACTTTGCTAAAGAGCGACGAGCTCTTACATTTCATAGATGTGTGTCGCGTATCGATCGAAACGGAAATATCGCTGAAGAAGCGTGCTCAGTCCGTCGACTCGGTGCGCAGACGCAAGAGTCGTTCGTCGATTGTCAGCAGTCACTTGTCGCAAAATTCCAGTGGTTCGGGAAATACCAACCAGGAGGAGAAGAAGGACGATGATGAATTTGAATAAACTTTCGTTTTGTTGAGTTTCTGTGTAAACCAAAATTATTTTCATATAATGTATGTAATGCAATGGCGATCCTTATAAGTTGTTAATAGACGTAAGGATTCGGCAGAAGGCCTTAACACCTTTATGATGTTCTTAAAATTGTTTGTTTTATTAAGGTATTTTTTTACATATTACATCGACTAAACTCCATCTAATGAAACCTTGAACAAAATCCTTTTAAGTTTGCATCTTAAAGATTCCGAAATCCCTGAACCGATTCGCCAAAAATTTCGAAGATGATCTAATTGGAACCCCGAGAGTGTTGTTAAGTATTTGAAAACCTCTGCAGCAACAGTGTATGTTTTCCAAAACACATTTATGATACGATAAGTTTATCTACTTGGTCTATGAAAAATCTTACAAGTGATTTTAAGAAAGCAAATGGCTCTACCTATATGACAACCGATTTAATGTAACAAGCGATATTCTTTGGACCTTTATAACGCGTTTCATCGTTGTATTCAAATCATTTGGTACTCACTATCTACCTCCGTTATGCTTTTAGTAGAAAAACCTTCAAGGTTTGATATTTGATGGATTCAAAGGGTTCGATGTCTGGTTTGTGATAGAACTGGGCACTCACAAAGGAAGTGTAGAACCGTTGAACACTTACCACTGTTGCGCTGCTTCCCAAGGCACTTCTGGTATGCGATACTGCCTTGATTCTGCTAAGTTGTCTACGTGGATGTTGACCCTGAAATTACCAGGAAGTGCATCAGAGTCCAGCTTCGCGGCTTTCGTAATATCACAGACCTCAGCTTGGAATACAAGTATACTGCAGTGGTCCAGCAACTTACAAGGCTGCCTTATGTCTAAGTCTGAACAGTATATCCCCGCACCAAGTTCATTGTCCATTAGTCGTCTCGCCAAGATTGTTGCGCAGTTTTCAGCGAAGAGGTCTATAGGTGGCAGGTTTAGTACCAGTTCAAGAGCCGCCGCTGAAGTTGTTCTAAAAGCTCCCGTAATGCACAGCGCGGCGAGCCTCTGAACCCATTGGCTTCCGCACGCCTGTCCACCATACTACTGCACCATAGAGCGGAATTAGTCTTACAATAGCGGAGTGGTACCAATGCATGAAAGAGGGAGAAGATCTAAAAAAAAAAGAGGGAGAAAGCCCCCAGATTGTGCCGAGCATCTGCCTACACGCATATAATTGTTAGCATTTTTCACTTTTTTTTCCACGTTGTGCTTCCACAGTAGTTTGCTGTCCAATACTACTCCAAGGTACTTAGTGCGATCTTTGAGAGAGACTCGTGTTCCATTTAGCACAAGCAGATCCGTTTTCTCCGGTTTCAAGTCCAGACCCGCTTGCGATGCCCAACTCTGCATTATCTCGGCCTCGTATTCATCTAGAAGAAGTCTTTCTAAAAAAAGATTTATCCAATATGTCTACTTTTTCGTTGCCAAAACAGTCTCTGTGATCGAGAACACAAATTATTGACAAGTTGAGTTGGCCTATCAGGGAGCTTCAAGCTTTCCTATATTTGTCTACTACGTTGGATCTGATCTTTTGCGACGACAAGGCTACTAATGCCGGCGTGCTGTTTGTGAAAGTGGTCGCATTCTGTTTCCACTCATATGTATTCAATGGAAGTCCCCAGACCATCTATGTATATCTATATACTCTATCCCTAGTACTTCCGGTTTGAAGATGCTAGATGAGTTTTGTAGACGCAAAGAGAAGGGATATATCAAAATCTTAGAGTATATTCTCGTCCCTATACTCCAGTTAATTTTGGAACCGTCTCTTCTCCCCTACTAAACCTCTTCTCCATTTGAGTCTAGAGGGTTTACTCTGATTTGTTTAGATTTGTATCGAGCTGGTTTTTATGATTTACTTCCAAAAACCTTTTTTAACCTATAAGCCTTTCTGGATATTTCCTAGCTTAAGAAATGTAGATTTATCATTTCTTTTATTCATATTAAAACCTTTTGGTATAGAGTTTCTCAAATCAGATCAATTCTGATCCGATATCAATAGAATATTACTGAGTTCGGATAGTTTATTAGATAATTTAGACGAAATAAATTCGAGAATACTTATTTATATTTAAAATTAAGTAGATAGGGTATTGGAGAAGGCAACATAATTAATCTCGGTTCTAATGTTTCATACTTAGCGAAGAACTTGATTTGGCCCTCACCTGCGTTAAGGAGATGAGATCTCAAGGTCTAGCATTTCCCCACAATATTCTACTCTTTAATGAAATTAAAATTTCATGTTTAAGTGGTATTATTTGAAATGCAACCAGCATTACAACTCTTTGTACCCAAAACGAAAAGTTTTGAAATTTACAACCCGTTGTTTTCAAAATTCCTTTCATATGAGCATATGAGATTTTAATATAGGCACTCGTGGGCTCCGAAAAAATAGTATTTATTTTTTTCATTGTAAATTTTGCTCTCAATTTTTCAAGCACAATTGTTCCCAACTCAAATATACAGACAAAAATATTCGGAATTAAAATTACGATCAACTGACAGCAAAAAAAAATTATATCTTTTAACATTCATTGCAACAAAAATTGAAATAAAATTTTTTAATAGAAAAATTGGTCAATTCTGCAAATTTAAAACATCGAAAAACGTCCGAATCGAATTTTTCAATAATCGGGAACAATTTGAACTAATACATACCGACAGATACAACAACTAAATCCGCTTAATGCAAGAAGTACCGGTATTGCCATGGGAGAAGATCGCTTGGAGCGACGAGCATGTGCAGCTGATCTACCGCGATTGGGGTCTCTTTTACACGCACAAACAACAATTGGACATAGCGGCGAAATACTATGACAAATCGCTGGAGCTGAAGAACGATGATTCGCGTGCGCTTTACTTCCGCAGTCAGTGCAAGCGTAACATCGCGCAGACACAGGGCGCGCTCGAGGACGGACTGGCAGCTGGAGGTACAATCGAACTACAGGTGTAATCACCTAACAAATAAAGCACAACTTTTCTGATTCTTTTCGCAGCCATCGAGCCGAATAATGCACCAATCAATCTGGAGATCTGCGATGCCTTGTACGAGCTGAACCAATTCGAGAACTGCAAAGTCGAGCTACACGATAACACACACAAGTTCTATGGCAAGAAGGTGTCCGCATTTCAGAATCGTTTAATTGTGGTAGATGAAAATTTCAAAGACTCCATTGGTGAAACACTGGGCCCCTTCATATTAAGAAATGAGAAGATTTTTGCCAAAGTACTGGAACAGTTGGAGAAGGAGAAGTACGTGGATCCACGTCCTTTGTGGAAAATATTGCGTGAACAGGGTAAATGTGATGTGCTCAGCATACTCGAGAAGGAGGTAGGAAATGAAATTGGATCCAAGAAATAACTTATATCAATTCTCAAAATGTATAGGAATTGCTGTTGTCGCCACGCGAGATCGCCAGACGTGAACGCGCCTTCAAGGTGTTCAATCAAATATATTACAACAAAAGTTGGATCGATGTGCTGTTTCTGAAGGATCTACGAGATAATGGAAATTTATTATTGCCGCAATGCAAAGTTTCGACGCCCTTTCTACGTCATCTGACCAACACTAAATACGATGTGCTCAAGAAGTTTTTGGTAAGATTAATTAATGTTATATTTGGAGTCTTTACAAAAGTTGTGCTGGTGATTTTAAGAAGTTTTGAACAGCAAGGTGCTTTAAAATTAGTACAGGACTCCCTTACTAGTTTGAAGCCGAACGTGTTTTGTTTTAGTAAGTGAAGCACAGAGGTTTCGATCTATTTGACATGAAGCTGCTCAAAAATATTCAAGAGGCGACCGGGATCCTCGAGGGTATCATGGGGGATGGATTCGATATATCTGGTAGAAAAAAGTTCAGCTACAATAGACAAATTTAAAGGTCATAAACTATTCAAATACGACTTGAATTTTTTCATTCTTACGGCCGATTCGCTAAACTATGTCAATGTCATCCCATATCTTGTCATAGTCCATGCCTCTGCACCATATAGAAGGACGGGGATGATCAATTGCATCACTGAAAATTCAGACCACTGCATCGCAGAAGCTACTCTCCTTGGCTGTTTCTCTGCTCACATACCGATGAAGGATATATGGATGGAGTTACTGAAGTAGAAGCTCAAGTAGTTTTTTATTTGGATGGGTCACGGCTAGGAAGGAAGGTTGGAAAGACAGGTTTCTGTAAGGAGTCTTTCGTCAAGCTTAGCTACCGGATTATTGTAGTGTCTTTTAGGCAGAAATATCTGCTATTAAAGTATTATTAGACTTACTGCTCTGCAGTGCAGAGAGGTAAACTCTGAGCGCCCGAGTTAGTCAAGGAGTGTCCTGACAAGATTTTGTATAAAGTTACTTCTTAATCAGACTCCTTTAGATGCCTGGTCATAGCGAAAGCATCATGGCCGATAACCTAATTAGAGGAGGCGCTCTTACACAGATCACAACGGAATGATAACGAGTTGGATCCCCGTGATTATCTTGAGTTCCAGCACTGGACTTATGGACGTCCCGTGTGCTGATCAGGGGATCATTTACGACCAGCTTCTATGCGACTGCGACGTCTTTCTGGCCTAGAGTAGAACGTAGTAAATCTACCGAAATATCGCCCTTAACCAAATTCATCTTGTGGAAATAGTAGGAGTTTTACTGGGCATTGTCCAATACGTACTTATGCTGGAACTCTAAAAGTCCAGTCGGACGAGGTGGGAAAATCCAAACCCTTTCTTTTCAAATATTCCGATTGAGGTTCAAACATCTCGGCAATCAAACCTTCGTTGAACTAGGAGACATATCCGAAACTGCCATTAGTTGCCTATGAAGATTCTCTATTTGGCTCAAAACGCTTCGTCCATTTATGGGGTCTCAGTAATCAATTTTATAAGAGTTCTTGGTACCAAAACGAGCCGGCTATAGGTCGTTCACGTTAGGATCGACCTTTTAACCTAACTTAACATTATGCTTTGGCTCTCTTTGGAATCGATACTCAATTTGTTAGCAGTCTCTCTAGAAATATGAAAAACCCTTCCCATGGTGCTCAAAAGCATTCCTCTACATTTTTTTAGAAAATGTTGCAAGCTCGCAGTCCACTCTACAATGAACAAATGCGTAAGTGTCCGGATAAGGAGGTGTGGGAGAAGCATCGACAGGCGCACTTGAACCACATACAATATCAAACCCGTCGTAATATGTTGACAATATTGCGTACGATACGACAGCTACGGGCTATGGGACAAATTGCTGTGAGTGAACTCGTAGATGAAATATTTATTTAATATCTTCATATTTTCTTTTATTTAATTTTTTGTTGAATTTGTAGAAACTCAGTAAATATGTCGAGGAAGTTATGGGCGACTATGTCGTGTTGAAGACCCATCGTGTTATGCCATGGAAGTTTGAGTTTCTGAACGAAGTTTATAATACTCTCGCGCTAGCCTACACCGATCGGTATGTTAAACCATATGAAGGCAGTTCTGTAACTGAAGGCAAGAAAAATACAAATTTATTGCATCTGCTACGTATACCCACCGACAAGAATAAAGATCGTTCTGTCACGTTTGTGTTCGGCGATAAGTCTACGTATACGGAACCCGATGCCACCGATTATACAATGATTGCTTACAAGTGAGTTTGAAATAGGTTTTCGAAACCCAACTCATTATAAATTTAAGGGTCAGGTATTCATTAAGTTCTAACCTGTAATACTTTCGATGACCTTCAAGATTCGATATTTTATTAAAAAAAAATATTTTTCAATATTTCGTTTTTCAAGGCATAAATTTTTATATATAGTCCTTTATAATCGATTACGTAATATCCAAAATAAACGTGTTCTCCCTCCTAGGAAATATTTAGCGCGTTTGGAGAAACGTATACACTTCGCGAAATACTCGATTGAAAAGTGTTATCTGCTGCACGAAATCGCACGTAGTCATTTGGGGCAGAGCCGATTCGATGAGTGCTGCTCGGTGGCGCGCAAAGCAATTGAAGGTCTGTATTAGCACTATCGCATTCCATATCACCTTCAATTAAACAATCTTACAAGCTTCTTTTCTTTCTTATTTTGGTAGAGTCCAAAAACTGCAATAGCAATATCTGGCGCTTCTTGAGCACCATCTTGATTTGCAAATCGCATGCGGTGCTCCATAAAGTGGAACGCGCAAAGGAGATACTCGACGAAGCCTTGATTGTGGCGAACAGCTTAAATAGTCCCGCTTTGGTTACTTTTGTCGAGAATTGTCGCCTCATGAACGAAGCGGAATTATCACTGAAGAAGCGCACACAGTCCATGGAATCTGTGCGCAGGCGCAAAAGTAAAATATCACTTGAAAGCCGCAACTCGCAACTATCACAACAGAGCAATGAAACGAATGAAAGTTCGAATGAACCTATTTAAACAAAAATATCGGTAAAGCAAAAATTCTATAAAAAAAATCTAAAAAAGAAATTCTAAAAAAAAAAACAATATTTACACTGTACAAAAAAGTAATTGTGGTATTATGCATATCGTTGTACCCATTTGAACAAAAAAATCGCATCATCTTATATATTGTACATTTGTAGCGTCGAATATTGCTTACAATTATAAATATAACTGTACTTCATCAAAAATTACTTTGGTGAAAAAGATTATTTTAGTTTCAATATTCATAGTACCGCGCTTTTGAACATTTAAACTTGGATAGCGATCAAACAAGAGGACAAATAAAGACAAAGCCTTGACCAGCCTAAATAATTCATATATTCGTTATAATTCTACAGTATCAAAACCCGTTAAGCCTTATTCTCCTTCAGAGAATGTCAGAAACAAATATATGTATAACCCATTACTTCAACAGATGGCAATCTCAAAAAGTATTAATTTTCTTTCCTAGTTGAATGCAACGCTAGAAAAATAAAGTCAACAACATATTTAGATAATGTTCTAGGGGCAATAAAGTCAAAACTTTGCGATCAGTAAGGAACTAGAAAGTAGTATCTCAAACAACAAGACAGATATTCTACAGTTCACACCTCTTCTTTCAATTTTATCCTATCTTCCTTGTTTTCTATACTCAGTTTGACATTTCGGTTGGACAGAAGCAAAGAGTCATGTATGAAAGTTCCCGCAAGTGTGGAAAGTTCTCTGAACGCCATGAACTTGGGAATGACCGAGGGCGTTTCTCTTACATATGGGTCAAGCAGTTTCAGTGTGGCTTTCGGCCTGAAAATACGACTGACCAAGGATTCACTATTTGCCAAAGCTGCTTTTGACACTTTTGACTGCAGAGCCAATAAAGAAGAAGATATTTCTGCAAAGTGACGGCCACCGTGTAGAGCTTCAGCTAATGACTTTTACGTGTCTGAATTGGAGGATATTAGATAACCTTTTGTTCCAACAAGACGACATGTAAAACAAACAGAACTATCAATTCATTGAAAGAAACTTTTTTCTTTATTTTGCGATGTGGGCTTGTGGCGAGGTCTTCGAGAAATCCAATATAACACCGATGGATTAATTATTTGGATTATTTTTGAGAGGTTATGAGAAGTCACTTGTCTACGCAGATAAAACCGAGACGATAGACTCTTTGGAAGAAAATATTTGGCTCCGAAAAGTGGTAAAAAATAACAATTTGGCTCCCGGTTGGAATTAATTCGAGCCAAAGGCAGCGGTCACTTACCCGAAATCATTTTTAAATCATAATTTCAAACCCTCATCTCAATAATAATGCTAAATTTTTGGCCATAACATTGAAATATATGCGTTTTGTTTGTTTTTGATAACCACATGTCTAAAAAAATACCCTTTAGAGAACCTAAAATGAGAATTTAATTTTCATACAGTAAATCACTTGGTAGGTTTCTGTAGAAAATTATAATGTTCTAATTAATTTTCATGCAATTATTACATATTGTTTTTTTATTTTCACTACATAATTACTTCACTTCTCAAAAAATAAATGAAAAAAATTAAAAGAAATTGTATTTCGATATTATTTATTTGTTAAAGAAATCCATATATATTATTTAAATTTTTGTATTAATAGTTAAGTGCTTGTCTCATTATACTAGATGTTTGCTTAAATCAATGCTGTCATTATACTTAAAATGTTAACAATACTTAAATTTATGTTTTCTTTTGCTTTTTTAATTATTTATATGTTTATTATTTTTATAATTTGGAAGGAATGATTCTGATGAAGAATTAACGAACGGTATCTTAATGTACTTTTGTATAGTCTATAAAAATGAACAAAAATATATACAATTGTACATTCAAAATAAAATAAAAAAATACATATATAAAACAATAACAACAAATAAAACAAAAATAATTTAATTATTTGAGGTTAAGGATCTCTATAAAATATGATAATATTGGATACTAATGCCTTCATCGTCAGAAAATGTACAGAAACTTCGTTTTGAAATATTTTGGTCTAGAGAATGTAGATTATAGAGAAGGTTCATTGGCTCAATAATGTGGGAATATTTCATGTTTTGAAGGGGCACTCGTCACGATTAGAAGATTTCATCACAAAAAATTATTAGCGGATTTCACCACCTATATAATCTACCATCTCTGGTTTGTACAATTTGAACGGATACTTAAAACGACTGAACAGAATAAGAAGTAAAATTGATAACTGATAAGACAAAATATACAAATTTTAAAATCAGAAAATATTTTACTTTTATTTATGCAAAGATCACCAGTTTTGTATTGGATCACAATATTCTAAAGAGAAAATATCTTCTCGCTTTCAAAGAAATTACCAAAATACGTTTTTTTATGAAATTTTTTTTGACTTGAGGATGAGAATATCGAAGTTTAGATGAATTGAAAATTAAATTTGTAAGTTATAAAAAAATTTATATATTAAAAAAAACTTAAAATATTACCAAAGTTATTAATTTCAATTTTTTTTATTAATTATTACAATTTTTTTTTAATTAAAAAAATAATTTACAAATTAAAATTCTTTAGTTATTTTTTTAAAAAAAAAAATTTATATTAAATTGAAAAATGTATTTTTTATATTTTAATAGTTTTATATATTATTTTTTCTAGTTTTTCTAATTTAAAATTAATGTAGGTTTTTTAATCATTTATAAAATTATTATAAATTAATTTTTAATTTTTATTAATTCAATATTAAAGATTTGTATCTCTAATTTTTTTGAATTTTAACCTTTTTTTGATAATTTAATTAACTTTTTAAATTTAAATTATTAAAAAAATAAAAAAAATTAAATTAATACATTATTAGTTAAGAAAACCAATTTATTTTTTAATTTTAATTAATAATTAAATTTTTTTATATTTTAAAAAATTTAAATAAAAAAATTATATAATTATTAAAAAAATTAAAAGATTTAGAAATCAAAATTTTTAATTAATACATATATTATTTATTAAAGAAACCGATTTTATTTAAAATATAATTACAATTATTAATTTTTCTTTTGTTTGTTTAATTTTAAATTATTTTTTTAATTAAACTTTTTTATTTTTAATATTTTTTAATTAAATCATTAATTTTTTTTTCAGTTTTAATTTTCAAAAATTTAAATTAAATTGGTTTTTTATCAAATAATTTATTAATTTAAATTATTTTTTTTTGTTTTTAATTTGTTTAATTTAAATTATTGAAAAAAAAATTTGGATTTTAAATTTTTTAATTTAAATTTTTTTTGATTATAAATTTTTTTAAATTTAAATTGTTAAAAGTTAAAAACAAAACAAAAAATTCATTAAAAAAAATTAAAAATAATATAAAATATTTTTTAAATTAATAATGTTATTTATTAAGAAAACTTATTTAATTTAAATTATTAAAAATTAAAAATTAAAAAAAATTAATAATTTAAATAAAAAAATTAAATAATTAAAAAAAAATATTAATTTAAAATTATGAATCCAAAAAATCAAAAAAAAATAATTATTATTCAATAAGAAACCCAAAATTAATTTTAGATTAGAAAAACCTACCAAAAATTAATATTTTTGAAATATTATTTCATTAATTATTCAAACAAAAGGTAAAAAAAAATGTTTGGAAATTTTTTCTCAAAAAAAAATTTGTTATCCATATTTTATTGATAACTGTTAAGTATTTTTTATAATGAAAAAAAAAATTTATTTAATTAAAAAAAATTTAAAAAATATTACATTAAACTAAAAATAGTATTTAACAAATGTCGCTACAAACAATAAACAATTTAATTAGTAAATAATATTTACTCTCCATACAATGCATCAACACACTGCCGAAACTTGCTTGTTAATCACACGCAGAGCTTAACGGTAAAACATGAAATTAAGTAACATATAAATATATATAAAATTCCAATCTCAATCTCAATTATTAACAGCTAAATGTGTAAACTTAATGATTATGTTAATTTGAGTTTAGTAGACGCTCATTAATTTAATTATATTATAATTCTTCAAATATGCATGCTATTATTTTAAACTAATTCACTAATTTATATTTATATACGCGCGCACACACGTGACAGTTATTATATGCGTGTGCATGCCGTTACGTATAAGTTATACACATACATATTAACATATATGTACGTATGTATATGTTTTTGTTTTTGTAAAGGAAATTAAAGCTTTGTATGTTTAACGGTGTCCGTCCAGTAGTTTTGTATTGTCATCGCCTCCAGTGAATTGAGAAAGGAGTCATTGTCCAAGCTGTACATCTCATCGGAGTTATCCTGTAAATCGTCAAAAGAAATTAACTTTATTAACGCAGCCATTAAAAGCTCATTGCCTCTGTAAACGATTCCTTACACTTACACGCATCGTGCTATCATCGATGTAGACACTCGAGTCGGGCTCGCTCAGCGCCTGCGGCTTATTCACGTATCTACGCCGATACAGCACTATGCCAATGGTGCCGACCGTGCAACAAACACCGAATATGGTGAAGCAGATGGCTGAGATCGCGCCGGCGTCCAAGAAGTAGGTGCGCTGCAAGTAACGGCAATTCTTCAGAACGCACCGAAGAAAAAACATATAATTACACTCACCTGTATCGAAAGCGCCTCCGAGGAGATGTTGCCCTCTTCAACGCCGCCAAAGTCATTGGGCGTCGTGGCGGCGCTACGCGTTAGCAGGCTTTTGCTGTCCGACGAGTAGTTGATATAGCGATTGATGTGCTTGTACTCGGCCGAGAGCACTTTCGATTTGCGTGAACGATGTTCGTTTTCGGCACGTCGCAGTTCCTCCTCTTTATTGGCATTCTCCAATGTGAAGGGTATGCGTTGCTGTGTCGTTGCCGCCGCCGCAGCGTCGACTGTTGCAGACTCTGTTGGCACTGTGACGACTTCACGATCGATTTCGGTCGCTTGTGGCGCGTTGGTCAGCAGTTTGGGCACTGGGAGCGCTGCGGCTTCCGCTATCGCGTTCAGCAACTCCAGCGTGTCGGAGTGCAGAGAGTCTATCCGCGAGTTTGCGTGGACCGCAGACGCAGACGTGTTGTTAGTCAATGCTTTTGGCGCTTCGAGCGCGCGGGTGGCTCCCGCCGTGCTATTGGGCTCGTGCGCTGCCGCCTTACAATTCACACAGGTTGCATTGCCTCTGCAATTTAGGCAAATATTTTAAGTATTATAAAAAGAAAAGAGATTTTTTAAAATACGCACCTGATCCCATCGCGTTTCCGACTGCTGTTTGTATAGTTGCTCAGCTCTTCATTAGCGCGGTTCGATTTCTGTCTGCTTTCCTCAATAGAGGCTGATCGCTGCTCAGCTACGACCGCAGCGACTCGTGGTTCCTCAACGCTTTCTTCATCCGCAAGCCCCTTTGGCTCTTCTATGGTTTTATTGTAACTCTCTGCAGATCGTTTATACTCACCCTCTTCTGCTGTTGGTCGGTCTACAATGTTTTCTTTTTCTTGCTCGGAAGTGTCTTCTATCTCACTAAAAGCTGACTCAATCTGTTTTGTGTCTACATCTTCAGAGACCAGCTCTTCATCTGTACTACCGGCATCGTCCTTAAGTTGTTTTTGTATTATTGGTGCCACAACAGCGTCTGATTCTGCGTTTTTATTGGACGTAGTCACTAGTGCAGCTGGTGTTGTTGTGGACCATTCTAAACTCGTCGTCGTCTGGTGTAGTTTGGTCACCGCTTTCACGGATTTACTGTCTTGATTGTACTCTAAGGAAATCTCTTGGCTTGGATATGTGTGTACGAGGGTTATGCTCAGAAGGATAGCTAGAGATTTTAGGGGAATATTTAAGTCTGATATTTTTTTATATATTCAAAGATTACTCACTACTCAATGTTGTTATCCAAAACCAATGTGACCACCAGTAGAAGGTCATGATGCTACGCGTTGTCTGATTTTGACGTGGAATGCTAAAAATAAAGAAATTTATTCAAATTAATATCTAAAGAACTTCAATTTTCAATGACATTATTGTCTATGGAAAATATTTTTTTGTTGAAAATAAATTAATGGAAAACGTGTTCAAAGTCGCCTGAAATTTCTACCAAAATGTCAGTCGTCATCTGCCTTCAAATCACCAAACCTTGGGTAATGGTGAAACGAACAAACAACTAGTAAGATTCAAATAATCTGGCATATACAAATATGGATATGAAGCAAAACGTTTATGGCGCTTTAGTCAGGTGCCTGGATACTATTTACGATTTGACTGGAAAACCCGGACAAACCGAAGATTGTTTCTGTATATTCCTTAAATGTTTTACTTTCTCATAGAGCTTTTGCCTCAGATTTGTATTCCCAAAACCTAGATTTCTATACTGAGAACGCATCATGACTTAATAGGTCATATTTTAGAGACATAAATAAGAAAAGAAAATAGTTCAGTCCAGTCGATAAAATCGAGATAAAAAACCATTACTGTAATTTTGAACTTCAAAATTTATCTCTCTCCCTCTCTACCAAACTCAGCCAGCATTTTCCAAGGGGATGTGGTGAGTATAGAGAAGGCCTGTCGATCTCTATTGAAAAACTATGAGAGGATCGGGAAGCCAAAGATGTACACAGAGCACTGACCTTGTCGACGCCACAGATTAATTCAAGCGTAGTCAATAACAGCTTGAAGACTATAAGCTCAGTGGTAGTTCAACTCCACCTGTTCATAATTTGGGAATGAGGTCACAGCAACATTTTCGGCAATGATAAGACTAATGAATTGGTAGAAACCAAACTCTACAAGTCACTCATCATCCTCGTTCTGCTATATGGTGCAGAGGCATGGACGATGACAACATTTGATGAGTCAACGTTACGAGTTTACAAGAGGAAGTTATGAGGAAGATTTTTGGTCCTTTGCGCATTGGCCACGGTGAATATAGCATTCGATGGGACAATAAGCTGTATGAGATATACGACTGGCCAGGTCATGTCGGCCGAGTAGACGAAAATACTCCAGCTCTGAAAATATTCGACGCATTACCCACCGAGGAAGCAGAGGAGGAGGAAGACTTACACACCATTGGAAAGACCAGGTGGAGAAGGACCTGGGTTCGCTTGGAATCTCCAATTGGACCAAGCAGCGAAAAGGAGGAATGACTGGCGCGCTGTTATTGAATGCTTAGAACCCAGCAGAAAACGAACCTTGAATGGTTGTCCACCAAAAGCAAAGTAATTTTATTGAAAGCACTAAATGGCTTGAACGTAACGATGTACGTGTTGGCAAGATTATAAGGTTCTACGATAATATAAAAAATTGGCGAATCCAGAACTGCTCGAGCCCATGTGGAAGCACTCCTACCTACTCACTTATCTACCTACCTGCCGACCTACCGTCTAACAACATTCGAAATAGACAAGTTTTTTAACAAAATATGTAAATTTTTTGTATTTGTATTCAAAGCTGGGTGCAGAGCTTGTGGCAGATGTAATAGAGCCGTATACTCTATGTAATTATATAACTCGTACCTAAACAAAGTGAATCATTGAACTCACAGCTTTATTCGCAGCTCAAAAGGTTCGACTATGCTTTTACGTACTTTTCAGCATATTAATTATTACGAATTTGTAATTTCTACTACTATATTGTTTTATTTTATGTCAATTGTGGTACTGAATATTAAATATTCCAAAAATACAATTTTTTATGTATTGTTTAAGGTTCCGCTTCGTGGGAGTTTTTACGCATGCGTAGTTAACAAAAGGTGACCTCGAAAGCATGTTGTGGACTTTTATATATCGACATAAAATGTAAGCTTTTACAGACTGCGTTGTTTAAACTATTTTTTAAACCACTCTAACCTCAATATCACTGTACACAACACTTTAGTGTGCCGAATTTAATGTGCGTCACTTTAGGTTAGTTGTAATATGAATTAAAAAACTTTCAAGTTCAATGTCGGTGAATGATTTGAGAAGTGAAATACCGAAAAGAAAATTTAAACACATTAACTATAAGGGTTAGGTTAGGTTAGGTGCGATGGCTGATCCAGAGATCACGCTTGGACTACACTATTCTAAAAATAAAGGTAAATGCAAATGTGCTCAGGCTTTAATCACTATTCCCACCAGCTCGCTGGGATATCTGAAAGTGAGAGCTCCTAATTGTTTACGCCTTGAACTCACCAAAGCGGAGCAATAAAGAGAGATGTGTTGAGAAGCTTCCATCTCGACTTTTTCTATATAACTTCTACAGCTGGTGTCTGATAAGATCCTCAACGCTGCAGTACTTACGCCGAATAGCTTGTTAGAACCGCCACAAGTAGGGAGAGGCTAGCCTTACTGAGGCCAAACAGCTCACGGGATGTCTTACGATCGAGCTTGGGGCGAAAAGCGAACAATCGATGGTAGCCCAGCGCTGGTTAAGCTCCGGCGAAGATGGTATCAGGGTGTTTTCATTTAATTTTCGACCTCAAAGCTCCACTTTTGAAATTTTTAGCTAACGTATATTTTTAAATTGTCCCCTGTCGAACTTACTTAAGCTAATTAAGCCAGGAAACTGTATTTGTAAAGCCCCCAAAGGTAATCTAGTGATTGATGCCCAGAACATACTGAAATGATGAAGGGAACACTTCTCCAGCCTGATGAATGGCAATGAAAATATAACACCATGAGATGGTGAACCCGATTCCCCAATGACGATGGAGCAGACGTACCATTTCCCGACCAAGAATTGGTATTAAGTGTGCTCTGCCCAATCCACAAAAAAGGTAAGGCCCAAAATCTGCGCGAACTACCATGGGAACAGCCTCCTCAACATCACCATGCGCCAAATCTTAAAAAAAAACCGGGAAAAGTGGATCGATACACACCACGTCTTCGTCGATTTCAAAGCTGCTTGTAACAATACGAAAGGAGCTGCCTTTAAGCCGATATGTCTGAATTTGGTATCCCCACAAAACTAATACGGTTGTGTAAACTGACGTTTAGTGATATAAAACGCTCCGTCAAGATCGGGAAGTCATGTCGTCCAAATGGACGAAAACGCTCCAGCTCTGAGAGTATTCGACGCCGTACTCTTCTTAGAAAGCAGAGAAGACGAAGACCTCAAGTTCGCTGGAAAGACCAGTTGGAGAAGGATCTCGCTACACTTGGAATCTCCATTCAGTCCTATTACTTTCCGGATAAACCCTGCAGTTCGTTATTATTTATGGTAGGTCATCAAGGTAAAACCGCTAAAGTGAATGATGTTAGAGAATGTCAAAATTATTAAATTTTTCAGTAAAACACGGCGTACCCCTTTCATATTGTTTACCAATTTTTATCGCCGATTAGATTGATATTAATTTCCATTACTAGCGGAATATTTACAGGAAAAGTTCAAATATCATGCAATTGTGAAAGACATTCTAATCACCGCTTGCTCCAGTTATTTACTAATCCAGCTGATAGCGGCAATCAAATGCAATTCATCAAGCTGTTGCGCTATCAAAGTGTGTCAAGAAGTTGGCTGCTTGTGAAAGCGTTCCAAGTGCGCTTAACAATGCAGTAGAAGTGTGGCAATAAAATTTTCTATGCGTTATCAGGCATGGAAGGAAGTAATGCTAGATTGTGCATTTAAATTTATTTCCTATTTGATTAATTACAAGAACTGCTTTAAAGCAGGTGTCGAAGAAAATATAATTTTATTAACTGTGTACGTATATCGACATATACTTTTATATATTCATTAGTATATATATATCGTATATTTATTTACACCTTCATATCACAAAAACCATTTGACATACATACATAGTACTATACTCGTATTTTTTTTATTTGTTTGTAGAACTGTTGTTACTTCTTGCTTTCGCTTAGCCACAATTCTTAACACTCTGTTAGTATGTATTATGTACAGCTGTTAAGCTTATGCTAATGATTTTGCTGGCAGTGTCAATTGAATGCAATTAATGTTAATGGAATTAATGTTGTGGGAATTGACTACCGTTCTGCAGCATTAAGCCCGCATACTGCCTTGCTCAGAATGAATGAGGCCATGAAAAGCGAAGTGATAACAATAAGTAGCAAAAATCATTTAACACCGGAGAGAATGAAGAATAGCGGTTGTAAAAAGCAGGAAATTTCAAATGTAATTAACATGGCGTGAAAAAGCTAGCTATGTGAGAAATATTCTCGATTGAATCAACCCTTAATGCTTAATGCTTTCTTCAAAAATAGTTTCTTAGAAATGGTAAGATTCTAAAATAGTACTGTTATGTTAGTTTTCTTCTGGAAGAGTTTCTTACAAGTTGTAAGATTCTAGAATATGACTGTTAGAAAGAAATCGATGTTAAACTGATGATATTGGAATTAATGGAATCTTGGAACTCTGTTGAATGCTTGGATGGACGAAATAAGTAGGTAGGTAAGAATACAGCCTCCTCAGACTCAATTATAACCAGATGCGCCCTTTTCATACACTATCGTAAGAACTTCCCATCTTTTTTATCAGGTTTTTTCGTTGTGTTCAAACCATGTGCTACCCACTAGGTATCGCCATTAGGCTTTTTGTAGATAGGCATTCAGAGTTTGATAACTTATATATCCCAGAAGTTAGATGTCTGATGTGTGATAGCGCAGGGCACTCATGAGAAAGTGTATAAGTATATCTTCAGGTTGTCAAGTATTGTTATAAGACATACCCATCATTTTTAGCACAAGTTCTCCAAATGGCCAATAAACTGTGGTGGTAGCTGTAAGTCTATATATAATTTTCCTGGACCTACATAATAAGTCTTTAGCTTTTTTTCTTATCATATCGAGTCATATCTGTCGCATTATCCAGCATTTGGTTAAGGATTTCCATCTATTCTAAACTATTTGTTCAAATTGTTTATAGAGCTCACTGTGATTGGTTCTAACAGGCCCGGTATTATGTCTGCCTTGATGGTTGGAGCAAGAAGAGTTTGGACATAGTGAAATTCTGAACCAGCTCGATACAAATCTAAGTAAATCAAACTATGTTCTCCCAAGATTGGATTTCAATAGCCACATTCAGATGAAAATATCCTCTAGACGTGAATATAGAAGAACTTAAGTAGAGGAAGAGGATAATACCCCAATCTACATGGATGGAGCCCAAATGGACTGCAGTGTAAAGACGGGAGTATACTGCGAGGATCTTGAGTTCTTTCTTTTTCCGTCTGCCAAACTCAGCCAACATCTTCGAAATGGAAGTACTAGGCACAGAGAAGGCCTGTTGGATTCTACTGGAGGATACCAAAAGTATACAGCAGCAATCCTGAAAACATTTACAAGCTCAAGTCAAGTTTTCGTAGCCTTCGGAATACGGAGAAAATATAAAAGAAAACAGAGACGAAAGAGTTTCAAAGTACCATATAAAGAGCAAAATTGTATAAAAATATCTCGAAAAGACAGTTCACTGCACTTAGAGTTGACGCACCCTGTATTAAAACTCTCTGGCAAATTAGCACGCTATCGAGATTTCACTTGGTGTAACAAATTGACATCATTAGCACAAATGAGGCAAAACAACAGTTATTTTTATGAGCTTCCGTAGAAACACGAACGAACCGGAAGTTTAGATATTCATGTTTCATTTCCGCGACTATAAAATCTGCACAAATGTAAATGTTTCGCTTTACGTCTCAGTCATATTAAGATGTTTTTAATTTCGAGTATTTAAAAGTGCAAAAAAAAGGTTTTATGTTTAAGTAATGTAATACACATACATATGTATAGTTACAATATACTTTCAGCAATTTCCTTTTACAGAAGGAGGCATTACAAATTCGCAATAACAAAAAGTTTTTAGTGGGTGCCTATTAAGATTGGGTCATCTACCTTCGAATTGAAATTCAAAAGTTTTATTTTTAATCACAGCTACGAACGAATTAAGGTAAAAAAAAATAATATTTTCCTACAAATGATAAATAAGTATATTAGTTAGAGTTCCTTGCGAAAAATTTTCCGTGGGTTTATTTCTGTCGAGTGCTCTCAGCGAGCAAGTCGAGTAAAAAATCATTCGGCTGTCTGTTGTGTTTGCAGCTTTTCGATGTCGTACCTTCCTTGTATTTGTTGACGTGCGTTTTTTCTGGGTTTATTTCTGGTGGCAAAAAACTCTCAATTTCTCAAATTAAAACTACCATGAAATTTTTGACATTAAAAGTAAACTGCATAAATACTTTGTATATACTCATGCCAAGCTTATACTCATAGGAACCGTTATAGTTCGCGCTTATGTATTCAAGACCGCAAAAGGCTAGAGAAAACTGACATTTTATGAACTTTGTAACCAAATAAGAAAGCTTTAACTCCATGATGGTGGCCAAAGATGAGATTTTTGGCACATAAACACTTATCTGCAGGTGCAAATATAAATAAAAATATGTATTTTGCCACCGCACAAATACCATATGAGTCAAATATGAATAAATAAAGCAATAATATTCGAAAAAAACTAAGAAGTTCAGGGCTACAAAGATGAGGCACTGTTTTCGCAAGAAAAAAGAAAAGAAGCCAAATAGAAAATTGTGTCATTTCTTTATGCTATATACAAATATCTTACCTAAACACAGCCAAACAGCTGCATGCATATTTATTTTATAAACAACCTAGTTTACCCAAATTGGGTGAGAAGTCGAAAACATGGATGCGGAACTGACTTAAAGTTTAAGAGAAATGCCTTAAGATGTAAATGTACGGGGTTAGATATGAGAATAGTCAATAAAATATTCAAACTATTGCGGATAGGTGTTTTATTTTAGTATCGGTTACTTAAGTTATTGCCTACATTCAAGCGTGTTGTGAATTAGCATAACTTAGTGGAGATACATACCTATTTAAATTATTGTCTATAAGCTAAACTGTTAAAATTAAGTATATTATATGTATAATAATTTCATTAAAAAATATTTTTCTTACTTTTTTAACAAAATAATGATAAATTTAATAAAAAATAATATTTGTTTTCTTAATTGGTTGCCTACAATTGGGCGCAAAGTAAAATAACGGTATCATAGTGGAGACACATACCTAACATAACTACATATTTATATTGCTGGAATTGTAATTACTACATTAAGGCAGTGCTGAAGCCTTTGAAGATGGCAAACTGTGAAAAAATCTTGGAGTGATTTTTTTCTCTTTCAAAAAAATTATAGGTGTAAACAACTTTCTTTAACGTAACCTCAAAGTTTATGTTAAAAATGCATATATCCAAATTTTTAATTTATTTTTAAGATATTTTATACTTTCAAATGATTTTATTCTATCTTTCTTTTTTTAAAAACAACTTTTTAAAATAATTTTTCTAAATAATTATTATTAATTATTTAATTATTTTTTACATGTTTTTTTTGTAATAAAATAAAATTTTAATAATTTAAATCTAATTTAAATTTTTTAATTTAAATAATTAATAATTTTTAAATTTTTTCTAATGGAACAAATTTTTAAATAATTTAAAACCATAAAAAATATAATAAATATTTTTTTTTTAATTTTTTATTAATTTAAAAATTTAATAATTTTTTTAATATTCTATGCATTAAAATATTTTTTTTTAAATTTTTAAAAATTTTTAATAATTTTAAAAAAAACTATTTTAAGAAAATATTTTTTTTTTAATTAAAAACCATTTAATTTAAAAATTATTAAATTTTTTCTAATAAAAAAATTTTAATATTTCAAAAATAATTTAAAAATTTTTTTTAAATTTTTTTTCAAAAAAATAATTTTTTTTTTAAAACAATTAAAAATTTAAATTTTTTTCTAATAAAATAATTTTTTTAATAATTTAAAAAAAAAAAAATTTAACTTTTTATTAATTTAATATCATTAAAAATTTAATAATTTTTTTTTTTAATTTTTTCTAATAAAATAAATTTTTTAATAATTTAAAACCAATTTTTTTTTTTTTTTTTTTAAATATAATTTTTTAAAATTTTTTAAAATTAAATAATTTATTTAGTAATTTTTTAATTTTTTTCTAATAAAATAAATTTTTGCTTAAATTTTTTACTATATTGTGTTATTTTTAAAACATTTTTATACACACTCATATAAAAACAAGCATGAAGGTGCTGTGTGATGACTTCATCATCGTATCATCATAAAAAAACCGACAGAAAAGGCACGACCTACCTGTTTACAAATATGTACATATGCCATACATAAATAGCTCCAATTAGGCGTACCTTTAAGCAAGCAAAGCGAGTTGCCAAAAACAACAAACTTGTCCCTACGTGCATGACTCATGCTTAGCAAGTTTTGACTGCTGTTATAATTAATACAGTTTGTGAAGTCGCTTCTTTTCGGTTGACCATTAAGTTGCCGGTTTTTTTACTTGTTTCTCAGTTGAAAACAAAACAAAATCCATAAAATGTAGACAATGAAATCATTTGTGTGGGAGGAGGCTAATTATACTCCAAAAAAGCCAAAATTAAGTAAAAAAATGCAAAACAGGCCGAGATGTGAAAAACTGGAAACGGTAGTTTAAATGTGCTAAAACAGAAACTTACTTTATTTGTATGTTCTATATTGTATTTAGTACGTACAAACAAAGTGCTTTGTATTCGCAACTTGCCAGCTGTCATATGTATATTAATGTGAGATATTTATGTCACAACTTTTTTGGCAGACTTTATTTACCAGATTACACTGCTCCTACATTACTCTCCTTATCGATTCCTAGCCTCCTTAACTACTATCCTCCCACTATTGTCCTTCTCCAGTACTTGCATACAGTAAACTTAATGTAGGACTCTTCTTGGCATCTTTATTGTTATCACTCATGGTCCCATTGGCATACTGGCTTGTCTTACAAATTAAGTAGCAATAAAAGCCAATTTTCTTACACATAAATATATAAATAAATGAATGCCTTATATATTATACAAGTATACGTATGGCATCCTATACATACTACTAGCAATCCATTAACTTGATTACGTTCGAAATAAATGAATTTGCTCTGCAATTAAGTGTTCGCCAAGCCACTCTAAAATTAATGGACATAAAAAGCAAAGCAAGTCGCTATGTGGCAACAACAACAACTTGGGAAAATTAGATTTCTAGCGCAGTGTAGTGCGGGCGTGACTCGAGCGGAAGGTAATTAAAGTTGAAATAAAGCTTTTGGCAAAGTTAAGCATTAAAATAAAATTTATTTTATGGGCTGATAACTACCTTGAATAGGTGAGTAAGGTATGATATGTAAGCTGCAGACCTTTGATGCTTCGTTAATTATTGTTTATTTTCGTGATTAATGTAATGTAATTTAAATATTTGGAAGTCAAGGTTTTTGCATGTAATTTAGTATTTTCAAAAATATGATAAAAAAAAGTAAATCTTTTTTGGAATGAAATTCTGGTCGTAAGCACTCAGTAGAAATGCAGCCTCCATATACTTTTGGACTTTTAAGATATTAGGACTTTTAACTATTACTATGCTATAAGTAAGTATAATACCTACTAACCCCCAATCTATTCTACTATCCTCAAATAGGTGAAGGCCTGACTATAATCGTAAAAAAAGCCACAAAAATGAACACACTTAAATAAAAAAGCATAAATCTTGAGCGACCTTTTCACTTAACATACAGATTATTGCACTTGGAACAAGCACAAACACTCACATATAACTAGTAATATTTGTGTGTGACAAATAGTTGTAAGCTCATTAAAATTACGTTCAAGGTTGCTGCAACCAAACGACAAATAGGCGGACTCAAGCAAATGTAACTATGAATGTGTGTGTGTGTATCGCTCTAAATATTAGGAGACATGCTGTCGTGACTTGTTCAGTTGCATGGAATCACAACAAACGGTGCGGCATTGAAACTTAGCAAACACTTAAAATTATTATTATTTTTCTATGTTTATGCAGAATATAGTTTTCAGCGCTTCAGAGCGGTATTAGTGTGCTACATTTAACATCGATACTATTAGTAAATGAAAGGAAAAATGTGTGGTTGTAAAGAACATATTCAAATATTGTAAAGTTGTATGGAAAATATTTTAATGAGGTGCTCTTTGAGAATTTTTGTATATAGAAAATATGAAAGAATTTGTTATTAATTCAGCTGATTTGTTGTATTTTCGAACAAGAGTTTTGTAAAAATAGTAATAGTAAAAAAATAGATAAAATGAAACCTTTACATCTAAGGAGTAAACTATATTTACTACGTACTAAGGAAAGACTCCTTAAGGAGAGTATTTCTTAGTCTCTATTTCTTATAATATTCAAGTTTGTATTTGTTGTTTGCTTCAGAAAAAGTCCACTCTCACGCATTGTCTTTTCATTGTTCCTAAATTTATATTCAGAGAATATGTGTTTAAGATCAGAAACAGGAGAAAGGTACCCGGACGCCAGATCCAGAAAATACAGTTGATGTGGATGTAACTCGAAGCACAATTCTTGCAGGTTCGGCATCGTTTTCATTGAACAATACTTTCTTCTTCTTCAAATTTAAAAATTTTACGATTTCAGAATAAAGATTTTCGCTGTCGATGGACTTTCACTTTTTCAAAAGATTCGACTAAAGTGAACATTTCAATATCTAGACGTATTAATTGTATCAAATGACTGTAGCAGCTTCTCCAACGTTGGATTAGATCCAACAGTCTAGTCAAATGTATGACAATTGGGAGAGTATTTAGTTCAAAAAGAGCTTTCTGTCAAATGTGAACAATTGAATAATTCGTTATGGTTTGGTTTTCCTCCTAGAAGACCCCGCTTTGTGGGCAGTTAGCGTTCACTTCTAGCTGCCCCTAGAATACAAAGCATTAGGGAAGAAGAAAAACGCTTCCAC
Source organism: Bactrocera dorsalis (assembly GCF_023373825.1). Classification (NCBI taxonomy): domain Eukaryota; kingdom Metazoa; phylum Arthropoda; class Insecta; order Diptera; family Tephritidae; genus Bactrocera; species Bactrocera dorsalis. The sequence goes on along the minus strand of NC_064306.1, from coordinate 58,209,449 downwards.
ACTTGCTGTAAATGTGAAAGATAACACAATAATGGACCTGGTCGAAAAATAATCTTCTCATCAAAAGTTGTTTCGTGTGGTCGCATGTTTATTACTATTGATTAGACGACAAAAAATGCCTACTATGAGAAGAAAACTGTCAGGAAACGAGTTAAGTTTAAGTTTTGAGTGTCCAAGTGATTCAACATTCAGAATTTTCGAATGAAAACCAAAAAACTAAAGACACCACGCTACCCACAAGCTTTCAAAAACTCAACCCATTCTTGCATGAGTGCTCGTATATGTCGCTTATTTGGGTAAAGCTTCTATTTAAGGGTCTCTACAATCGCTTGACAGTTGTAAAAAAATCTGGTTCCATTTGGTGGTATCATGGTTGCCTGAAAATTTATTTGATTTTCGGCACTAGATAAATAGAAAATAATTGAGACTCGCACTGCAACCTATGGTCTATTGTGCCCTCTTCTATGTCACATTTGGTCACTTTAAATAATTCCAGGAGCTTATTAAACGCAACTGAGGTGATGATATCCCTGGCCACGTAGATAGAACATTGGGCTTTAAGCCTAGGTCTACAAATTGCTGGGCAAACTAGAAGATGCTCTGGTGCCTATTCCTTGTCGCAATACCGACAATTTGCGCAAGAAACTATGCCCAAGTTGGACAAGTACTTCCTGTGTCTGGAGACGGAATTTGTCTCGGGGGAGGTTGATCACATATCTAAACCTTACTAGGTTGTAACCTCTGAATTCCACCTTGATGGATAGCACTATAACTGCTGATGAGACATGGGTGTACGAGTTTGACATGCAAACAAGTCAACAATAATCGGAATGGAGGGGTAAAAATGAGCCGAAACCAAAAAAAACCACGCCAAACCGCTTAAAAATCAAGGTGATGTTCTTTGTTCTTTTCGATATTCGTGGTTTGGTGCATTAAGAATTTGTTCCATTTGGGGCAGACGATTAATATGAAGTTCTATTTGGCCGTATTGAAGCGTTTGCGTCAGAAACAATTCACGGATTTCACACCATGATAATGCACCATAGCATTGAGCTTATGACCGAATTTATAGCCAAAAACGCAATGAATACCATCGATTAACCACCGTATTCACCATATTTGGCTCCGTGTGATTCTTTCAGTGTACTATTTGACTTTTTGCTCACTTGGAATAATCCGAATATGAAAACCAACCTTTACAGGTATTTATATTCAAAAGAAATGTATCCATATATTAGTAATGGAAATATATAATACAGATAGTAGTGCAAATAAGACTATGAAATAAAATAAAAATTAGAGCAAGAGCATTTCTTGAGAGAAGTGTGTGTCATAAGTAGACGAATACAAAGTACCCTACACGTTTCTACAAGTACAAGTCTTGTACAATGAGCAGCAATTAATTTTATGTGCACTTTGTAAGTGGAGGTATGCGAGAGTATATACCTGGATACCTAGATACATGCATAACTGTGTATATGTATGTATATTTGCATGAGAATGCGCAACTTGCATAGATTTGCGATTTTTTTTATTTCTTGCATTTTTTGCATTTTTTACAACGAACTTTTTTTACTCTACACACACACAGTTACATATTAGACGCCGTCGCTTTGAAATGAAAAGTTACGCGGCCTCTGACTTTTTACTTTTTACACATGATTTACTTAAAGTGGGTTGAATGGATGTAAAAAGCAACGGATTCCCACAACTCACTTTCTATGAACGAAGGGACAGCACGCGACGTCAGTCATTGGCGCGCCGTGGTGCCACAAGCTGTGGCAGGCAACATGTAGTATGTCGAGAATTACAAAGGGAGGCAGTGGGAATTACAAAGGGGAGCAAAATGCTGCTTAGTGGGCGTTGACGTGAACCCTTTTCGTGGCATGCAATCGCGATTACTTGTTGTTGTTGCTGTTATGATTCGCACATTTTACAATGCATATAGCGTATGTGTTTGTTGTTTTGCCTTTTTAATTCTATTGTGCATGCTTTCTTTGGCTTTTTGCATTGAAAGTGTTAACATAAAAGTAACTGGAAAGCTGTGTCAGGGCTGCGCGCTTTGACGCCAAGCCAGCAACTTAATTAGCCGCTGCGCCACTTTGTTGTAGTCTTGTTTTTGCCCCCGTATACACGCAGGCAGCCACCAGCCGCCCTCCAGCGTCACACTGACTTAATGTGCACCGGTGTTTGTGTGTTTGCATGTATGTGTGTGTTGTGTGCACTGCGCATGCGCATTGTTTTGCGTACCGAATCGCACTTAAGTGCATGAGCGCGAATATTTATTTTTTCCAGTTCGCATTTTTGGCCTCAAATTGCATTCATTCGCGCCACACGCTTTTGGGCTGTGCTTGAGTTGGACTTGGTCTGCAACAAAAACCGCTTAAGTAGGTACGTGAATAGCAACAACAATGTGTGCCACTGTTTTATTTCACAATACTGTTGTTGTACATTTTGTTTGTTGTACACCAAAAATTCATGTACAAACCATAAAAGCTCATGCCGACATGTGAGTGTGTGTGTGTTCGTGTGTGAGTGTGACGCCTGCAAATTGCTTTATTGCCGCATAGTTGTTGCAATTGCAAATTTAGCATTGTGGTTGCACTTGTTCGGCTATTGGCAGCAGCTTAATGTTATTGCTGCTCAGTGGCTAATTATTTGTGAAATATTTGTGAAATGTTTTATATTTGTAGTCGCATTGTTTATGGCATGGCTGCGAGGCAATGTAACTGTCATGATCAGTGCACAATTGAATTGCTCAATTGCAACTGTAAATTATAATTCAAACTGTTGAATATGCATTGAAAAATTCATATTGTCATATTTTCAAATTTGATGTGAGAAATTAAATTTTGAAGAGTTGATTAATTGGTTTAAATGAAAAATGGAAAATTTTTTGGTCGAGATGTTTATAAACATTTTACAATATACTCTAGGAACATGTTGTTCAGAATAATTATTCGAGAGAGATATAGTGTTATATATGCATATATCATATATGTATAACACTACATTTCATACATGAAAACCATTAACTTGGCTCGCACCGTATCCATAAAAATCAAAAAAAAAAAAAAATACAAAAGGTTCCATAAAGGAACTTGACTCCAATCGTTCAGTTTGTATGACAGCTATATACTATATTCTTCCGATCTGAAAAATTTGTACGCAGGTTATACAGTTGTCTTAGAGAATAATCTATGCTAAATTTCATGAAGATATCTGGTCATATGAAAAAGCTTTCCATATACGAAATTGATTTTTATCGGTCAGTTTGTATGGCAGCTATATGCTATAGACATTCGATTAGAAAAATTTCTTCAGAGATTGTACCTTTGTCTTAGAGAGTAATCTATGCCGAATTTCGTGATGCTATCTCGTCAAATCAAAAAGTTTTTTATACAAGCACTTGATTCTTATTGTTCAGTTTGTAGGGCAGCTATACGCTATATTATTCCGATATCGACGATTTCGACAACTAAATACCGCCTTAAGGAGAAAAGAAAGTGTGCAATGTTTCAGGTCGATATCTCAAAAACTAGTCCCTCAGTTTCCTTCCTTGCCTTACAAGCTTCGTGGCAAACTTAATATACGCTGTTCAGGGTAATTCATAAGTCAATGAATTATTACAAATAAATAGTTCATATTAAATTATACCCATTGTTGCCTACATTTGAGCGCATAGTAAAATAGCAATAATTTAGCGGAGTCACAAACCAAATTCAACTAAATATGTTATTGAAGGTACACTGCTGGAAAATTGAGATTTCTTGCTAAAACTGGTGCCAATTATGCCATTATTCTCTCAGCCAATCTACGAGTTTCTAGTTCATGGCTTCCTAACTTGTTGTACTTTTAGCATTTTCAAAGAAAATCGTTTATAAAAAGTGGACGCGACTACCTGGAATAGTAATAAAAATACCACCGATTCATAACTCAAAAACCCACCTTCACTTGAATAAAAGTGAAATTATTGTGATTGAACGAAGAGAGTGAATATTTTCACAAAGAAGCAAGCGAGTGCATACAAACTGAAGCGAATGATTGATTAAGTAAGTTCAAGAGCACACAATGCTGCCAACTTGTCGCGAATCTTATAAACGAGCCAAGAGACATTTGCATTTTCCCTCAGCGCTGAACGCCGAACGCTGAACTTGGCAATTGCACGTGGCTCCAATGAAATAAATTACATTTGGAAAAGTAACAACAACAAAAAAATATATAAGAAAAACGAGACAAAAGCAATTATTTTAAAAGCAGCGAGCTGAGAGCCCTAAGTAGATTGTTAAGTACCAGGCATGTGCAGAGACATACCAACACATGAAAAAGCCAGCGGTCTTTGTTACAATTTTCGCCTAAATGTGGCTAGAGTTGAAGAAACTGTGCGCCGAGATGACAGTAATGACAATATAAGCTCATTATAGTAGCCATCATAAATAAGCCATTTGTTGGCGAATGACATATTGTCAGTGAATCAATATAAAGGTCTGAGTGCCTGCGATGTGTAGAAAGTCTTTCATTGATGAAGATGTTAGTAATAACAAATTGGTGCTTCAAAAGGCGAAAATTACGTACAATATTATGAAATTGGCAATTAAGCCTGGCATTGCCTGGCTGTGAAATCGTTATAAGGCGCCTAAATATTTGTGATTAAAAATTGAATGAAAATAAGTTGACTTTTATTTGTTTGCAATGTGATATATTTTCACTTTCCCTTTTCAACAAATATTTTGCAAATGGTATTTGTCAATCGGTGAGTAAAAAGGGTATTGTGTGATAATTATTGCATATTATAATGAATTGTAATACTTTGTTCAACATCATTTTGATATCTATATATTTTCACCAACTGATATTTATTAAAGGTAGACATACTTTTAAATAAATATATATGACTAAATCGCATTAAAGCTGAAAAATGTTGAAATTCGGTAATCACTCATATTTTTCCAATACAGTCCTTTATTGAAAATTGTGAATATTCTCTCAGAAAATCCTCCATCGACCCGTGCCATTTGTTTAGAAATTGTCTACTTCAAAAATAAGTTTATTTAATTATTATTTTTATTTAGTACATGAACCCCTTAAAAAAAATCCGTTATAAAATAAGCTAGCTGAAAAAAACACACGGTTGAACTACAGAACGCATGGAACATACTCTATAATTTTTTCTAGTTTTATTGAGTCTGACAAGGGTAAGTTGTATCGGTTCATGACTTTTCTAGAGCTTCGGTGAGTGATATCAGTCTATAACTTGAGGATTGGAACTTCAACTGTGCGGCAGTTAGACTGAGAAACTGATATGATTATTTCAACACTCTACAGTTTCGCGAACTACAGCTACGAAAATCACACTGGACTTAGGTCCAACTACAGAAGATATGAATGTAATTCTGTGAGTTCGATTTCTGTTTCCATATATACATATATCAACTTGAGCTCGCTCTTTACCGATTCAAACAGGCTTAGATCGTCGAAATAACAGCCTTTGGTCAGAGAAAATCCGGGTCAATTTCGATCTGTCCCGCAAACCAGCAAATTCTGTTCTCATACTGTTGTGGGTAGATAGCGCCAGATTGTTTTATGATAACATTGGTTAGAGGAAAAACTCTTGGTATAAAAGTCCTTCTTTAACTTCATCGTCCAACCTCGAGACATCAATAAAAATTCAATCCGTTATAAAGTAAACTAGCTCCAGAAGAACACTCGATTGTACAAAAAACAGGAAAAGGTACACATTCGGTACATTTCCCTACCTCATAGTGAGTCAGATAGAAGTAAGTGGTATTAAACGAAGAATTTTTCAAGCAATCATAACCAGCATTCTCGCGAGCAACGAAAAAAATACACCAGACATTTATGACAGCTAATGCTCTTTATTACCATCAGAGAATTTCTTCAATTTCATTTACTAGTATTATTAGTATTTTCTAAACCAACATACATACTAATTAATAATATCGCAGAATAACTTTATTAAAATGCAAATTGTAAAATATTTTAAACTCTTGTTAATTGTTTTTTGCATTAATGAGTTAAATTCCGACCTCACTACAGGGTTGTACAAGTTTTGAATCACTTTACTTAGGTTGTTGCAATGTGGCAACTCACACCTTTATTGTAAAGTGTGAAATTTTATATGTATGAACTTAGAACGTTTTGAGAAACGAGCACTATTTGTGTTCTTTACAGTAACTTAAAATACTCATATCGGTCAAAAAATTAAATCGAGGTCATATATTACTTCAAGACGAATTTCGGAAAGATCCCCTAAAATCAGTTGTTGCTCCGTAAAATATTAATGCTGTGTGCAATAGAGCAACAGAACAGTAAGTTCTAAGTGGTAGACAACCAACTTTTCTTTAAAGAAATCAGGAGAACCAAGCGACAAAGACGGATCACTATTCCCCACGTCAACGCGAGCTCTCGTACATGAACTGAAACAACTACATCGATTTAATGAGTCATCCACCATATAATCCCGACTTGGGATCGAATGACTTCTTTTTATTCTCGTACGTAAAAGATAAACTAAGTAAGAAGTAAGTGTTTTCGACACCTGAAAAGAGGCTTGATGCGTTCAGAATGCATGTTTTATAAGAAACTCAATAGGAGTAGCTAATAAGTGCTACGAAAATTGGTTCAAACAAATCCATAAGGTTAATATTTTGAAAAAAAAAAAACATAAGAAAAATATAATTTAAATATTTATTTTTTCCCCCCAAACCCTAATATAAAAGACAACCCTAGTAGAAGGTAACTTTACTCTGACCTCTTGGCTTTCAGCACATATTCAGCTTATTGTATAAAGTTTCAGCTAGACAATTCTGGGATACCCAAATTCAAGACTTTGTTTTCAACGAGGGCGCTACGAACATTCATATGTCTTCGAAATGATTTGCTTGTAGTCAATATGTCAAATTATATACCTGTATTTGCTATGTCATATTATTCCTATATATAATATTAATACAAAGTGAATATGGTTTTAGCATTTCAGTAAAACAGCTTTGACAGAATTATAATCTCATTGAAAAAAAACCAAATAGACCTTTTTTTTATTATTTTGATCCTATTTCCACTAGTACTAACCAGAAACGTAACCAATCAGATGCTTTCTATACAGCCATAGAGTTCAAAATGAGAAATTAAAAAATCACTGCCATAAATATACATACCGCTACCTTAAATATATTAGTCACATAACAGTTCCAAATTGATAAAAATTTTTATGAATGTATTGAAAACAGTTTCATAACATCGCGACAGACAGATAGTAATTACTTTTTCATATTTTTTATCCACTATTAAAATGGTTTAAGTGGAGTATGCTGGTCAGCTTGATAAGTTCCAGTTAAAAGGAGTGGCAACAATTTCCGTTGACAACTATTAATATTGTAATATTAATATTAATGACTGAGAGTTGCAAGTTTTTTCCTCATACGTTGATTTGCAATTCTCTGTGTCACTGTAAAATTGTTAACTGTTGTTTACACGGGTTGATTTTTCTAAAAACGTGTGAATACTAACTACTACTAACTAATTAAGTCAATTAGACTAATTAAGTAAGCGAATTAATACTCACGGGCTCAGTTAAATTTCACATATTTATGACTGCATTATACCTATGGGTATGTGGAAATGAAAAAAAGTAATTTTAAATGGATTTCTGGAGAGTGATTACACGATGTAATTGGCAGGGTGCGCATTTAATGGAATACTACTTCGTTATAAATGTGTGACAGCTAATTTTGAGCGCGACACCTTAATTATTTCATTACGGTTGTGAGTTACAGGGCGCAATACGCAATACGAGTATAGGGTGCTAAGTTTTTCATGATTTTCTTATAGTGTGTAATGTTTTGAAAATTCGTGAAAATAATTTTGAGTATCGTTTTCGTAAACTTACTATTTATATTTATATTTAACAATATGTTCGATTCACAGATTTCTAATCATGACATATTTTATCTCCCTAATAATGAATGTGGTGATTTATCTAACCGTTTGTCTTTTTATTCTACACTATATATTGAGAATAAGTAAACCAGCTTAATGAGTTGGTGTCAAAAATAGTTAATATACATTGTGTCCAAAAAGTACTCGGAAATTGTAAATAAAACGCAAAATATGTATTTAATTATTCATCAATATGCCAAATATAACACACTTATGCCAACGATTTTCAGTCCTCGAAACATTTTTCATAAGCACTTTTTGGAATGGCCTTCGGATGCTGCAGCGAATTTTGTTGTACTTCTTCGATCGACTGAAAAGGGGTTCTACTGAGCGGCAATGACATCTTGAGGAACTAGAAAAAATCAGACGGTGCCAAATCTGGCCAATTCCGGTCGTGTTCGAAAAGGCATGTTCAAAGAGTCCGGTTTGCAGTACTATTTAAAAAAAAATCAGCTTTAACGGAACGATTCAAGCAAGAACACGTTTCATACCCAAAAAATTCACCAAAATCATTTCAACGGACTCGCGAGAGTTGTCGAGCTCTCTTGCCGTCTCTCTAATGCTTGCCTGACGATTTTCAAGCACCACATCCTCTACTTTTTTTGTATTTTCATCAGTTGAAGAAGTCGAAGATCGTCCAGAACTTGGTATGTCTTCAATGATTTATCGACCGTTTTTGAGGACTTTGAACAACGAGGTTGCTTGAAATTCTGTGTTCTCAAAATAATCATGGCCACAGAATGGTTGTAATGCTAGCTTGTTTTAAGGAATCTACTTTATCAAGAACTCAAGTACTTGAATGTCACAAAGCACCAGCGAAGGGAAGTCATCGAAAATTTTCCTCATCCGATTGTCCTTCCACCTCTGTTAATGACCATAGTCTCAGAAAGTTAAAGACATAGTGATTGGAGAACCATTGTGTTGGTTTTAATTAATACTTTTGGTTGGTTTTGGTTAATGTTTTGGGTTTTTTTAGTTAATGGTCTAGGTTTGTTTTAGTTAATGTTTCGGGTATGAAACGTATCAATGCTAGACTCGCTTTGCTAGTCTCGCTTGACGAAATGAGGCGAAACTGAAAACATCAAACTCTGTTGAAGCAGGACTCAGCCGTTATAGGCATCATTATACTGATGTCAACGGTTTAACCGTTTCAATTCTCTCTACTCATTCTATATATGAAATATAATTTTACAGTCTTAATGCTAATAACTTATTTATTGCAGTATAATCCCACTAATGTCTGGAAATATTTGCACTGTTATTATTATTTTATTTTTTCTCATAATTTAAAATAAAGGAGCACTAATGTATGTACATAAATATATGTATATAAAACTGTAGAGTGCTGTCTGCTTCCATGCCACAAAAATTCTATTGTCTGCTTTGTAAGAATAATTACACGCTAAAGTGCCAACAGCAATTACGCCGGCGCATTTAACTCTTACGACCTTACAATACTTTATAGCAATGAGCAAAAACACAAATGAATAAAGCAGTGGAAGATGTAGCAGAAACTGAAAGAATTAGTAAATACAAAAAAGCGCTGCAAAAAAGAATGGGACTAAAGATGAGCGTAATGATGAACCGCCTACGAGCGCCAAGTGTAGATATATGTATATGTATATATATATATATGTTTGTATGGATATGTATATATTTATGTATTTGTTCACACAAACAGTCATTTGCAAAATCTCGGACTGCCAGTCGGCGTAACAATCATTTTATGGTAGGCAAATAAATTTTGCATACACGCAACCACCTTGCATTGTCTGCCTTTTTCGGCATAGCCGTTTGTTTGCACAGTTATTGCACGACTGTACACGCACCGCCTTTTGCATTCGCAGTATTGCACACCTTATGCAAATGGTCACGATTGTGCAATGCGCAAAAATATTGCCAGCAGACGGCTGCACTAACACAGGCCGGTTACTCATACGCAGCGGCGGCCGTAAAAAAACCTACGAATTGTTCGGTATTGTGGCTTTTTTCAAGCGATGTTAAGCAACACAGCTGGTAATTAGTGATTCGCAAAGCTATAATAAGTTTATATCACACACACATACATAAATGTGATATTGGTATGTAAGTGTGATGCGCCATTAAGCCAAAGAAAGGACAGGAAGTCATCGAAGTAGGTAAATAGTAGCGCTTGTTTACTTCACGTAGGTGTAAAATTCGTAATTTCCTCAGTTTTTACGCTAATTACTTGTATTGTTTGTGTGATAGTGCGCTATTAACTGTTTCTGTTTAGCTTTCATGCTAATTGTCTTATGAGCTATATGTATACACATTTATACACATAAGTGTACTTACTTTGATGAGGTGTAAATGTAAGAAACAACAGTGATTCACTTGTGACAACAGCTCAGTTGATCGCGTGAGGGTGACATTGGACTGTAAGAAAAATAAAAATAAAAAATAATTAGTATATAATACATACAAGCATACATATAATATATAAAACAAATTAGTTGAAGTTAATAATCCATAAGCTTTTATGTCATTTTCACATTCCCTCGCATGTTAGTAGTAAATTTTAATTAACAAATATAATTAAACTCAAGTTCCTAGAAAATTTAAGTAAGTATATGTTCACAAAACAATGCACTAGTAATTACTTTTATATATATATAAGTTTATATAAGACTTTAATAACTTCGAAAGTGAATTTTCTCACAAATCTCCGGCATGCCGCTTTTGTCGCTGCAATTATCGCGCTATTTAAATGCCAAGCTTGTACTGCGCATATTTTCAGCTGTATAATTTATCACATTTTCAATTGAATATAAATCGCTTTGGGTAAGGCTAAATTCCATATAGGGCAGGCAGGCGGTCGTGATTGCTTTAAGGTAGCTTTTAGGTGCAAGGTAGTTCCCACAGAGTATTCTACATAACTTACACATCGAAGTTAGCGCTGAAAGTGAATTTTGTGTTTTTATATGCAGCATGCAAAGTTTTGAGCTTTAGGGTGACCAAAAAAAATTGGGTGTCCAGAAAAAATTTTTTAAGATATCAACTTGATAATTATTTTCGATTTAAGAATGTTTGGACTTACCTATGTATTACACATATATTGAAATATTTTTTAATAAAAATTTTAATTTTAATTTAAATTTTTAATTTTATTTAAGCAATTTTTTTTTTTATAAAGAAAAAAATATTTGCCAGAATTTTTTAATTAATTAACTAACTAAGAATTTTAGATTCTTTTTTTAATAATTTTTGTTTCCAAAAATTTTGTTTAAAAAATAAAAAAAAAATATTTTAATAAAATTTATGTTAGTTAATTTAATTTAAAAATGCTGGCGACCTCGTTCCCTTTTCGTTCAAATTTATTAATATTTTTGTTTGATAATATTCGTCGACATACATACATACATATGTACATATGTACATATGTCCGCATACATTGAAATATTTTTTAATAAAAATTTTAATTTTAATTTAAATTTATAATTTTTTTAAGCAAAAACTTTTTGAGTTTGTGAAAAAAATATTGCCAGCATTTTTAAATAATTAACTAATTAAAATTCTTTTTAAATACTTTTTTTCAAAAATTTAGTTTGAAAAATTAAAAAAATTTTTTTAATATTTTTCTGTTTTTTTTTTTGAAAATTCAGTTTTAAAAATTAAGAACTTTTTTTTAATTTTTGTGAGTTAATTATTTAAAAATGTGGCAACCTTGTTCAATTTTCGTTCTAATTTATTATTATTTTCATTTTGAGAATATTCGATATATGTACATACATACATATGTACATGCATATAATTATGTTTTAAGAACATTTTTAATATTAATTTAAATTTTTAAATTTTATTTAAGCAAATTTTTTTTTATTAATTTTTGAAAAAAACAAGTTTTGACAGCGTTTTTAAATAATTAACAAACTAAAAATTTTTTTATATGTATATTTTTTTTTCAAAATTCTGTTTCGAAAATTTCGAAATTTTTTTTAATATTTTCTTTTTCCAAAATCAGCTTCGAAAATTAAAAAAATTAAAATATTTAAAATTAATTTTGTTTAGTTAATTATTTAAAAATGGTGGCAACCTCGTTCAATTTTGCAACTAAATTATAATTTTAAAAAGCATTAAAAGTACTATTCAAACACTCACTAACAGTTTATTGATTTTGATATACTTTTCCCAATTATTATTAATTCTTTGTATGGTGGCAACATTAATTAACTAATTTTTTTTTACAAACTTTGATTCTAAAAGTTTGTAAAGGTCGAAAAAGTAACACAATGAAGTTAAGGTCCTCCTAAAAATAATAAAACTAATTTATCTGTCCGACAGATCATACCAGCAGCAATTTGGGAACTCGAAAGAAAAGCAAACCACAGCATAATAAGGCAATATTTTCGAGAAACAGTTAAAACAAGGAAAATCTTTTAACTTCAGTTGCACCAAAACAAAAGAACCCTTAAGAAATTCTAGAAGTTTCCTCCAAGAACTTGTTCCCGATCGTTCAGTTTGTATGGCAGCTATACGCTACAGTAATCCGATCGGTAATAATCCTGTGGAAATTTCGTAAAGATATCTCGTCAAATGAAAAATTGTTCCATGCAATCAATTGATTCCGATAGTTCACTGTGTATGACAGCCATATGCTGTAGTAGTCCAATATCGGCGATTCCGACAAATGAGTAGTTTCTTAGAGAAGAATAAACGTCAACAAAATAGCATATCGGTATTTCAAAAACTGAAGGACTTGTTCGGTATAGTTGTTACTTCCTCAAATATTCCGACCTATTTCGACGAGCTTCAACTCGACCTCGACGGAGTACATGTCAGCCAAAAGCCCCCATTGCTAGTGCATTCCTAAAGATCCTAAGTACTCTTCGAATACTCTTCATAATTGTACAATTTTCAAACTACCTCTTGATGACAATTTCTTTATTTAATTAACCATTATTTGTAAAATAAAATATACGTCATCGCAGTTTTATAACCGTTACTCATAGGCCTTTCCAAATAAAAACAGCTTTGAGTCACTCACTTGTTCACCGCTCATTCCTTACCTTTTGTTATGCATACTATTCAGTATTATACTTTGTAACTGCGTCTTAGTAGCATCGTAAAATCACGCCCCTCGGCGAACTGTTCAAACGCTGCAGCTGTGACACACTTGTGCATTTCTCTACGTCGGTTTCAATTTAATTAAAATGCCGCTGGCAGAATACGTACGCCTTTGAACTATTTGTCGGTGTAACATCATAACTAATTCAAATCGGCGACACTGAGACAAAGTCAATTCAAGTCAAGTTCCCTTATATGAAGATGAACTTGACTTTACGCAAATTGGCGCTCGCCGAGCAACGAGTTGAACGTTAATTGTTTTTGTGATCAGCGGATAACAGTTGAACTAAAAGTCGACTTGGGCATAGACATACGTATGTTTTTACATTCAATGCAAATGTCGGAGCATTTCTAGCAACTTGGAATGTTTCTGTTTACTTGAAATTGTTAACTTTTTGTTTTAGTTGTGATGACATGTGCGCAGTTGTTCGCTTCTGAGTCAGAGTTGGATTGAAAGTGAATTGTCGTGTTTCTAAATGCAAAAAATTATTAATTTATATTCTCCGCTAGTCAAAGTATTAGCTCTACTTAGAGATCATTTAGAGTTCTTATAGGCATTTTCAGCTCTGATTAAAATGTAAAATGTTCGCGAAGAGCAAATTTAATATATATTTTTTTTTTTATCCGAGGCCATTGTTTCCTTTTCATTGGATGCGTATTTTACGTGGCGGGTCTCAAACCGAGCGCGCAACCATGGGGAGGGATGGTTCGCCTTCCCACTTTAGCTCGCCTTCAGACGGATGTTCTTTGGCTGCCCAGAAGATACTTGGTCTAGTATCGGAAGTCGTTAGCTGCTTGAGCCATATGTAAAAAACTACTTTAATGAGAAAAGGCGAATATGCCTTAAATCTGCGATCTAAATAGTTCTAAGAAATAAAAATTGTATTGAAAGAAGTCTCTGTATACCTCATTCCACCAATTTTCAGTGCAATATTTCCAAAATTAGATACTACTTAACATTCAAACAGGAAGACAAAACATTAAGTTAGGCCAGGTTAAGTTCAATGACATGATCTAAGGGATCACACTTGCACTAATATTCTAATATAAATTCCTTTGAGCAGTCATATTATAGAACTCCTGTAATCAAATCTTATCTTAACTCATAAGTCGACCATGCGGCTTGAGACCAATACTAATCAGCTTATACGTTGTATTTCTATTCCCACCAGCTCAGCGGGATGCCGGAAAGTGAGAGCTGCCAAGAGTTTAAGATTTGACCTCACAAAGACGGCGCAGTCAAGAAGAAGAGAAGAAGTGTTGAGTTGTTTATACGAGTACTTCGTTTTCTTTCAAACAGCTCCTACGACTGACATTACTGTATGGACACCGATAAGACGCAGATCAGGTAGAACACCTAAAACTAGGGAACGGCTATACATACGGGAGGCGAATAGATCTTTGGACCTCTTGCGTACCGCCTTGTGCCAAACGAATCTTGTGGCAGCGTAAGAAATAATGGTAGCCCAGCGCTGAGAAGGTCCAAACCTTCGCAAAGCTAACCAGCTAACCCCTTGTAGAACGTAAAAGGAGAAAAAAAAACACCATTCTACTGATAGCGGGGATAGGGTGTCTTTTCTTGTTAGTTCGTCAGCTTTGCAGTGGTTTGAGATTTGATAGGGACTAGCCTTGATATGGTCAGTAAGCTCAAGTCTAGTATCACCGCCTTGCTATTAGAATTGTTAGTCCTCCTCTGAAGAGGTCTGCACAATTTCTCTGTGTAACGCTACCATAATGGCAGCAATCTCAGCTTTAAAATCGCTGCAGTTCAGAAGTCTAGAGCTTTAGTTGATATCAATCACACTTTAAACCACAGACATCTTCCTTGCAGGTACACGTATTTGGGGATAAAAAATACCGCCAGAGTTTGATTTTTAACTCCACGATCCAGTATGAAGTCATAGCGTACTAGGAACACTTGAAAATCCTTCAGGCTTATCTACATTTAGAAAGTGAGATTCTCTAAGTTTGATAGAAACATACATGGTCATAAGATCATACAAAGCATCGGGCTTTATTAATTTTTTATATCGAACTAAAGTTAAGAAAAGATATACAGAACTATACATAAATCTGTTGTTTTATATAGAATACAAAAACAAAAATATATCTACATTGAAACTAATTTGCATTATTTTAACAAAAACAATTTTGAAAGCAAGAAAAAATTATCAAATTTTCTAAACTTTTTTAATGCTTGAATATTTGACCATCTACGTACCACTATATCCGCTTAAAATGATCTACAGATTATTTCCGGCTAGAGCCGCTAATTAAATAACGAAACGATAATTACAATTGAGCTTCGCAAACGTGTCAATGGCCATATTTTAACATTTTCGAATACAAATTTTGCAAAATTTGTGCGTGAACTCAGCGAAGCGTGGCCAAAACCATGTGCGTAAATAAAAACAAAGAAGAGTTTTGGTGATATCAATTGAAGTTTAGAGAGAGAAAATGATTATTTCTACAAAATTTTAAATTCAACACAAATTTATATTCTTAGTTTTGTGAATTTGATTTATTTTTAAGCGCTAATAGAACAATAAGACCTTTTAACCCACTCAAAATCTATGTACTGCCCAAAAAACTTAAAAACAAATTTTTAAAAACTTTAAAATTTGCACTTCAATTTATCATTTCTCCATATATGTGAGTGTACTGAACGAATCTGCTTCTGTCGTGTATGCAAAATTATTCATATCTATATATACAAACATATAAATGTACGTTCGTGCGCCTACGTGCCACAACTTATAAATTGTAATGCACCAATTCCATTTGCAACAGCGCAGCAAACCGCAAAGTATTCCGAAATATAAAAATACATAAATAACGGCATAAAATAAGCAGACAAAACTTCAGCGAACTTGCCACACGATACGCACTCACTCACAAGTCCAGACAGACAATCGCTCATTTTAGACACGTTTAAGTGCAACAAATAAGAGGAGCTTCACGCAAAGCCATTAACGAAATACGAGCGCAGTTATGGCGTGTGTGCGAAGAAAATTTCTGGTGCGTAGAATTTTGAGAAAATGCAAACAAAAACAAAGCACTTGAATGTGCCAAATGAAATAAATACCCGCTTTTGAAGACAAAAAAGCTGAAATATGAAACTACAATGTTATTTGGGTAACTGGTACTGCTTGCCGGGTTTTGATAGCTGCTGTGGTAAGAAAAATTTAAGTAGTCTACAATTAGGCGCTTTGATCAATAATTTTAGTTCAACGGGTTTTCCTACCCAAATCAATCATTGCTGTTAAACAAACAATTTATTTTTTCTCTACTGTTTTGAAATGTTTTCCAATTTTTGAATTTTTGAAAGAGAGAGAAATAAGAAAAAGCTAACTTAACAAAAGATAATGAAACACAATTTTAATTAACCTAACATAACTTAACTTAACTTAACTTAACTTAACTTAACTTAACTTAACTTAACTTAACTTAACTTAACTTAACTTAACTTAACGTAACGCACGTTTTAGAAATTATAAGTAATATCAAATAGCTTTACGTTTGCATCTCATAAATCCAAGACTGGTTCTTCACTACCATTTGAAATTTATCGAACTCCAAATTTATAAAAATTTCAAAATCCACTAACCTCCCACTTTTGGGAAGTCATAAAAAACGTAATAAACTAATTTGTAATAAGAATCACGCACAGCTTAATCTTTCACCGGCTAAGCGTTCGAGTAGCGCTCAAGACGCATGCAATCTTAAGCCAACTGCCAGCCAACGAGCATTTGCTTTTAACACCAAGCACAACACGAACGATATTGTGTTACGTTAGTGCCAGTATGGCAATAAATATGACCATAAACAGACATGCATACATATGTACACGAGTAAGCTTATCTAGCGTGTCGCTGCGGCTGCCATGACCGAAGCAGTGCGCCTTGCTGGCTAAGTAAGGTGTGTTCTGCGCTTGCTATGCACAAGACCAAGACAAAATATATAAGTTGAATTGAAAATTATAATAAAAGCATACTTATGTATGTATGTGCTTAGTTCAGGTGAAGTCTACACGCATAGCCACACACTGGGACCGAAAGTGAAAACAAACGAAGAAGAACTTTTATTCATTTCAGACACATGTGCATTAGTGTATACATACCACGCCTTGTATATAGTATTTTTGGGTAATGAAGACACGCATTTATCTATTCTGCGCTTTACCTTTGAGTCTACCTACTCATTACACAAGTCCGATGCGGGCGACCTTAATTTGCTTTTGATATGCGCGGCGGCGTGAAGAAAAACGGCGAGTAGAACCTAAAATGCGCATACATACATACACCTACATTTCGGTATATACATATAAACATTTATACATACATATACATATATCTATGTATGTGCATAGGTTCGATCACGTGTATGTAAATTGTTGCTGTGTGACAGTGTTTACGGAAAACACCTTTTCAGCATGCAAGGAGGCGGCTTAGTCCACCAACCAAAGCGAGCGCATTAACCTATTTCGCCGCGTCGTTGCGTATAATTTGTATGTTTGAGCTACATTTCGTATTCAGCGGAATTTTATGGCGCGTGTCCGCTGCTTGTATATTTCTATATGATTGAATATGTCTTCCCTTCGCTTGGAAATTGTCAACATATCAGATAACAAATGACCTAAACTCATTTTTGGTTGAACTAAATTAGGTTACATTAAATTCGATTTTCGGCTGTCCATTAAAAAAGCCGGTTTTGCAATTTACTTTTAATCTCACATGGATGGAGGGGAAGAAAATGAAGGCGAACAACAAAAATTCTTAAAGTAACATAACTTAAATTAACTAACTTTAAGTTAACGTAACATAACTTAAATTAACTTAACATAACATAACATAAGTTAACTTAACTTAACTTAGCTTAACTTAACTTAACTTAACTTAACTTAACTTAACTAAACTTAACTCCACTTAACTTAACTTAACTTAACTAAACTTAACTCCACTTAACTTAACTTGCTTCAGCTTAATTTAACTTAACTTAACTGGAAGAAAATGAACGCGGATAAAAAAATACTTCCATACGAGCGATTAACTGGTTGAGAATTCTTGGCGTCAAAGCTGAAGGAATGAAAATACGTTTTTTTTCAACCATAGAAGTGTTTCTAGGTATTAACTATATAACAAACATAGGCTCTCTTTGCCGACCTCTACACGAATAGCTCAAAATCCGATGATCCACCTTTTCGAATATCGGAACCATTTCATGATTGCAGAGCTGTCTGTTAGCTACTTTCGCAAATACCTGCAAAGGCTCAACATAAAAACAGAAAAAGTACCTTTATTCTAAAGTTCTTTTTTTGAAGAAATTTTTGATTATATACATACATATGTATAAAATACTAACTGGACTCTCCAATACTCCACTTCCACTACTTCGATAACAAACTCTATGGTGTTTTATAAGTATAAACTGCGAAATTCCGTACACGAAAAAAAATCTGATACACTGTCCACTAGATAATTGCTCTTCTGACCTTGACATTTAACTGCTTAAAAAATTATTCCAAAATATTATAAAATGTGTAATTTGTTGTTTCCAATGCCACTTATTGTGCGCCAAGATTTATGTTCTTGCCGAAAAATACCATAACTTGCTTTCAGTCCGTTAGTCGCCTTTGTGTAACGAGTATCCAAACTGTTGGCATGAGTCCAAGCAAAGTAGCGAAAACGTCCTTTAAGAAAATAATAATTTATCGCTTGAATATTAGCCCACAAACGAACATACATGGGGATAGATGATGTAGAAAGGTTTTCAAGTTGAAGGTCAAAATTTAGTTGACACGAAAACACGTTTCTCAAAAATATTTGAGAAGGTGGAAACAACTACACGAATAATGGATTGATTGGTTTAGAGGGGAGGTCCTAAGAACTGCTGAGCCTAAGATGTTAGTATTATTTTTACTATTATTATATTTATACTACCAAGTGTGATCCCAACTGAACCAATCTGGCAATGCGGAGAATTTGATGAATATTTTCTACGCTCTTTCCACCCTAGGTCAACAACAAAAACTTGTGCGAGAACCTTATGGCCCAGAGTAAATTGTAAGTGGTCCCCGAACTACCAGCTCTTAACAAAGCCAATCTTACCGCAATTATAGGAGTTCTAACTGAACACTGTTCAATAGGCTTACAAGGGGTGTGGCTAAATATTCTGTCGAATTCTCTTGGTCAAAGCTATATGGAGGAAGGCAAAGTGGTCACTAGTCAGTTGCTTGACTTTTGTCAGACTGTGATAGAGATATCATTGCATAGTACATATCTTGATTATTAAAACGATGAACGCACCGCGATCCTAGGTCTATTGTGTGGTATTGGGCGAACCTAGAAAAGTATCTGGGATTAACCGCTCAAATGGCTTCGTTGATCTATGAGGATCTGGTGATCCAATTTTAGATGAATAACTCAAAGGACGAAAATCTGTCCAATTAAGATCCATAGATTTTAGATCAACCCTACGACCTAACCTAACCTAATCTAAACACCCTAGCTACCCGATTTCATTTAAAATGGATCATTTAGAGCAATTCATGATGGTCAGTCACAGCTGACTGAAGGCTGGACAATTACAAAGGTGATGTTCTAGCAACTCAACGTCTTTCGCTTATACTCTATATATCCCAAGTATCTAAAGTGGAGATCCCGATGGTAAGTATCCTGATTATCACACTATAACTGATTTTGATGTGTAACATATTACACTCATTCCTTAAAGCATAAGTTTTTGGTTCTATTTGCATTCCTAACAACCCTAAATCAAAGTTGGTTATTAATAATGAATAAATACTTGGATTGCTTCTCTAATATCCATTACTTCAAGCAAACCTTGAAGGTGCTGAACGGTTTTGACCAGCTGAAGTAAATTGAATTCCCATTCGCACCAGAGTAAGCCAACTCGTCATGTATTTTTGTTCTGAAAAGGTTTTTAAAAAACTTACCGATCCGAACGGAGTTAGGTCTTAGCCGAACTGAGTCCGGGTCAATTCCGGTATCGTAGAACCGGCTGTCATAGGAATTGAAAAGAAGTTTTACCAAACTCTCTGATCTAATCGACTACTGGATTCGAAATCAAAAGGGCATAGTCCAAGAAAAGCTTTGCTAAGTATATAGCACAGCTTTAAACATCACGTATCTCGAACTCTCATCTTCCGACCATTCCACATCCGAAAATGGGAAATGAGAAGCTTTCGTTCGCATAACGCCACCACAAAAAATGGAATAACAAAATTCAAGTTAATTAAAAGAATCGAATTATTTTGCTTTTGCTCTCTGGGAAAAGTGGCTCTGCAGCCACAACGGGTCAAACCGAAGTGGAAAGCATAAGTGCAAGTAACCCAGTAACCTACTTAATGCAGCATGACAAAGCCCCAAATCCCTTTTGTTGGTGTTAAATGTTCACCAAATAAAATTGATATTGCATTTCGGCATATAAAAGCTCGTATTCACTTATCTACATTATGTGTGTTATGTAAACAGCGCAGCTGGCGTAATTAAAATTAATTAAGCTCGCTCTTTATTTGAACACTTAATATATATTTTTTTGTAGTTTTTTTGAATTGAAATTGTCTAACACTTTGTTACTTTTCTGGGCTGGTGTAAGGCATTTGGTAATTTTATTGAATCGAAATAAAGTAATGATTAAGCAAGAGACTGTTCGAAGAGTACGAAATACTCGTAATGCATAGCAAACTTTAAAACCATAAAACAATATTTTTCTAACAGCCTTTTCTCTTTTAGAGACATGCTCTCTTTCACAAAGTCTAACAAAACTTCAAGTGTGTCCTTCGTTTAAAAAACAAATCCGCAAGTTTTGAGAGTCAGAATGGAGCCCTAATCACTTAATTACTCACCTAATCAACTTGAAATTTACTTAGGTAGGTAGACAGAGTAGCTGTCTGACAACGCACCTAGATTTTTAGGGGATCTATTGTGTTACTACTGGTACTAACACTTACTATGATGGCTCCTCTCTGAACCATCCCGTGCTTCTGATAAAGTTCATCAGTACGAACAGTTTTATTTGGGCAACTTCGGAGTCAAGAAACCCTCCACCGCTGGTTTCGATTATTTTCCTTTATAGAAGATATTTAAATGTCTTTTTCTCTTCTAACTCCTGACAGTTTCTAAAATAGTCGTTATATGGAGTTCCTAGTCCACTGGCATAGCTACCTATTAGACAGTGACTTGTTGGTACTCCTACTAGATTTCTTATATTATTCCTCTTAAATATTAATATTCGGCCCATATTCCATTCATGCCACGTTTGCCTGCTTGTCGAGGAAATCAGGGATTGATTCCACCGAGACTTGGCTGTCAGGGATATCACTATGCCCTGGAATCTATTGCATGTTTATCGTAAAAAATGTTAGATTCACAAAGACATCAAGACATTCTTTCATCAACTTTGACGAACAAACAGACTTTAGTGATCTCAAAGCCGCCTGGCTATATATACTCGTACTCGTACTCGTACTGCGACAAGTAATTTTCACAGGCTTCTCTTGATGCCAGGTTTACTCCATTAAGGAAATTCTACATTGACAGAAACAAATGGTGGTCCAATGGTGCAAGGTCAGGGCTTTATGGTGGATGCATCAAAACTTCCCAGCCAGCTCTCTCAGTTTTTGGCGAGTCATTAAAGATGTTTGTGGTCTACCGTTGCCCTGATGGAAGACGAAGCCATCTGTTCATCAGTTCTGGCAATTTTTTTTCGATTTCTTGCTTCAACCTCATCAATTGTTGATAGTAAAATGTAAAATCAATCGTTCGACTAGGCTGGAGCTGCTCATAGTGGACAATTCCTTTCCAATCCCACCAAACACTAAATTTTTCACAGACAATTCATGTGATACCCAAACATCAAGCTTCTTTCTGTCTTGGTTTCCAATGCTTGTATCACTCGTTTGTAGAAAAGGCTGATACTTTAAATATATACATATATTATATATAATATTTGCACACAAACAATTTTCGCACTTATCCCTAGACAGCTGGTTTAGCGACAAAAGTGGAATTCCAAAAGCAACGAAACGAATAATTTCTCTAAAATCCCATATGGATTCCCAAAGCGTGTGATAAATTGTAAATTTATTGTGTGTTGCAATAAATGCGAGGAATTTCTATGTGGCTGCGGCACGTCCGTCCAGTGCAATGAGCGAAAAAAGCACACACTTCTCGCTTTTACAATGCGGTGTATTAAATTTATCACGCAAAGTGTGCAACGAAAGGCCATAAAGAGCCGTGCGCTAAGCATTGACTGCGCCATAGAGGCAACAAACAGTGTCCAAAGCCAAAAATATACAAATGCGAGCACTCGGTGGCTAGAAACGCCAAATAATTTGATTTGCGTTATTTAATTTTTTTGTTAATTTTTTTAATGTTTTTGCACATTTTCTTCAACTTTTTTGGAGTTACAATTTGCTTTCGTCTTTGTCTTAATGCTGTTAAGTAAGCCAGCCACTCAAAATTTGTATAGTTTTTTTATTGCACCGAAACAGAAGTTTATGGACATAATGAAAAACAAAGGCGAGCATTCGAACATTTGCCCATTCAGGTGCGAGGCTTGGAGTATCACGCGGAAAACAGCAAACAACTGTAGAAGCGTAAAAGAGCAAAAACTGCGTTAGCAAAAATCATGTCAAAACGCTTGGCAAGGCTATAAGTAATTAACTCGTCGAACTTGCTGTGCACACTTAGTATTGAACTTGCTAAAATGTAACGCAGGCCATTATCGGCGAATGGTATTGTATTATGAAATATGAGTCGATAAAGGTCAATGTATTGGAAGCGTTTTTATATACGAGTACAGTGAGAACCGCGTCTGTGTAATGACATGAAAGCACGCGTGAGCTTTCGCTTGTTCACACAAAAGGTTTAAAATGCAACACAAGTATTGGCTAGTCGGAAAAGTCTTTTCGTATTTTGTCAATAGATGTCGTTGCAGACGACCTGTGCCCAAAAAATAAGGTGACATTGTATTTATTTTGAAAATTCTTTATTTATTTTTCCAAATCAATTTCATCCCCTTCAAAGTAATCCCCTCCCGATGCAACGCACTTATGCCAACGGATTTTCCAATCTTCTAAACACTGGTTGTAGTCACTTTCCGGGATGTCCTTCAGTTCCGTCTTCGCTGCGGCTAAAAACGGTGTCCCCGGAGCGGTCTTTTGAGCTTGCTGAACAGCCAGAAGTCGCACGGCGCCAGATCAGGTGAATATGGTGGTTGCGGAACGATATGGGTTGAGTTTTCGGCGAAATGATCACGAATTACGAGGGCAGTATGGGATGATGCATTATCGTGGTGTAAAAACCAAGAATTGTCTTTCTACAATTCCGGCCTTTTTAGGCGGATAGCGTTACGCAAACGGCGCATAACGTTCAAATAATATTCCTTGTTGACTGGTTGACCGGTTGGAAGGAATTCATTATGCACAACACCACGATAATCGAAGAAAACAGTCAACATGACCTTGATTTGTGAGCGACTTTGGCGCGATTTTTTTGGTCTTGACTCTCTTTCGGCACGATATTCGCTCGATTGGTCGGTTGTTTCGGGGTGGTAAGCATAGATCCAAGTCTTATCGGCAGTTATAATGCATTTCATGACACCCTGGTAGTCGGAAAGCATCGTTTCACACACTTCAACGCGACGCCTTTTTTCCAAAAAATTCAATGTTTTCAGTACCAGTCGAGACTTGACGCCCAAAACATCCTTCAAAATGGTATTGGCTGAGCCTTTCGATATGCCTACTTCATCAGCAAAGTCTCTAATTGTTAATCGACGGGTTGTAAACATTTTTTTAGACATCGCCTCATCACCAAAGGCTTTCTGCACCATCCTTAACGTATCCGCAACAGAAAATTGATTCCGTAAACAAAATTTAATGCAAATTCTTTGCTCTACAAATTTCGACATCGCAAAAAACGAAAAACTCACAAAACGACACGTATCTGAAACACTAATGAATATTTTGACATGAAATTTGACATAAATGTGACTAACCAACCAACCAACCTAAAAAAAAAAATAATTCTCCAAATCCTTCGACGCGCACAGTTCCAATGTCACCTTATTTTCGTTGGAAAAGTCGAACGCAATTATGGAAAAGATTGACCAGGACCGTCACATAAGCAGGCATGACATCGCTAAGGAACTTAACATTCATCATCAAACTGTTTTAAACCATTTAAAAAAGGCGGCTACAAAAAAAAACATTGAGCCAACACATGAAATGTCAGTGAAAAATTTAATGGACCGAATTAACATCTGCGATTCTTTGCTGTAATGCAATGAAATCGAACTATTTCTGAAGCGAATGATAATAGGAGAAGAAAAGTGGATCAAATACGACAATAATGTGCGAAAAAGTTCATGGTCCAAGCGTGGTGAAACTTAACAGACGGTCGCAAAGCCAGAATTGATGCCTCGAAAGGTTATGATGAGTGTTTGGTTGGATTGGAAAGGAATCATCCACTATGTGCTGCTCCAGCCTGATCGAACGATTAATTCTATATTTTACTGTCAATAACTGATGAGATTGAAGCAAGCAATCGAAAAAAGGAACGGCCAGAACTGATCAACAGAAAATGCTTCGTCTTACATCAGGACAATACTAGATCAAACACATCTTTGATGGCTCGAAAAAAACTGGGAGAGGTTTGATGAGAAGTTTTCATGCATCCACCATATAGCCCTGACCTTATACCATCGGACTACCATTTCTTTCGGTCAATGCAGAACTCCCTTAATGGAGTAAAGTTGACTTCAAGAGAAGCCAGTGAAAATTACTTATCGCAGTTTTTCGCCGAGAAACCAGAAATGTTTTCACTGATAGAATAATGTCTCTAGCAGAAAAATGGCAAAAAGTGGTCGACCAAAATGACACAAATTTGGTTCATGATAATAAAAAAAAACATAAGTTGAAGTTTGACTAGAAAGACGACTTTTTCGACTGCCTAATATTATATAGTTTTTAATTCGCCTGTAAACTTATGAAAAGTGATGTTACATTATTTTGCATTTTAGGTGACGATATGTACATGTATTAAAAATAAATATATGTACATATGTTATGTAAAACATTTTTTTTAAGTCACAAGTGGATGTTACCCTTTAATATATATTAATACGCCATTAAAAATAAGTTTGAATGGAACCCATCTTCATTAATTAATATTAGTTTAACGAGTATTGTTTTCTATGGCTTTTTAATCAGTAAAATAGTAGCAAAATACTATAAAGTAATTAAAAAAATATTTCATTCACACTTTTTGCCCGAGGGACAAATTTGCATACTTAAGTAGCCGCATTCATAACACTAACAGCCGCAATCAAAACAAACTTATGCAGATTTGCTGACTATTATTATATTTTGCTTAAGGAAATTATTAATACAACCACGAAGTTGGCAAAAAAAAAAAAATAGAAATACTTGCGTTTAGGTTATGTTTTGTAAGAGATTGAATTTTGAAGCTTTATCAAGTTGCATGTCGCCTGCAACGTCATGAGCGAATGCAAAACTGATTATATTATTAAAATCATTACCAATAAAAAAACACACACAAAACCGACTTTTCACTTAATTTCCTCAAATTGTGTGCCACGAGCATACATAACTGTTGAGTAATCAATACACGAAGCGGGGACTTAACGCTGAGCCATGCCGGTGGCTTGTGTAAGTACCGACATATTGCTATATGAGCGCAGGTGTATACAAAGATGTATATATGTACGTATGTATATATAGGTGCTCTGGTAGTAAAGAAATAATATTATCACAATTTTTTTTAGTCGAAATTCGAGTGCGCCAACTTTGCACAAAATCACAAAATGGGTCTGCGTGCCCTTCCAGCAACTTTGTTGTTTGTTATAAGCAACAAACAGAGCAAAGAAAATTACTTTTATTTGTTATTATTGTTATTATTTTTTAATATTGTTTGCCTTATCGTTTTCTGTTGCTTGCTTTGACTTACAAAAATAATATTTGTTGTAGTGAAAGAAAGTAAAAGTGCATAAAGCGTAACCAATAATCTTCCGTAAGCAATGAGCTTCAAGCGAGACAACAATGACAAGAGCAAAAGTGTTGTTGTTTTTTTCGAAAAAGTTTTGTCTGCATTTCGTGGAAAATGATTTTGTAATATTATGTAGATATCTGTAGTATATATACTTGTATATACTCATACTTCAAATCTAAGTCAATGAATTACCTTTATATAATTCAATTTCAATGAACTCTAATATCAATTGTCCTCAACTTGCTTTACAATATAGAGTATATTATTTCATACATGTATATATATAATAATACATTGTGACTATAGTTTAGTGGTTTCGCTTTGCCATAGCAACGCTTTCATTACTCTTTCAATATTTTCCTTTGCAGCTATCATTATTTTCCGCTGCTTCTTCACGCAGTCATTACATCACTTTTATGTTATCATCTCAGCGCTGTCCTTACACTCACACATTTGATCGCATATTTCTAACATTTTCAATGCAGCACTTATGTGGGCGTGTAATCCAATACAGCTAATTACCGAGGAGCCATCATAATTACATTTTTACTCCATACGGTAGCGAAATGTTTGTGTACCCCGTTATGAAGTAATTATTTCTTGTTTGGCTTTGTAGTTGTTTATTTGCTTTGCTCTTGTCTGCCACTTTGTAACGCCTTAGATTACGGCCTACGACAAAACCAAGTCCATGGTAATTGTTTTGGATTTTGTGTTCAACATATTTTGACCCTAATAAGGCAGTGAGTGTATGGAGCTTCGTAAAATTATAGTCAAATAAATTCCATAAAACAATTTTCGCCGAATCGATTGTCATTTGAGGGTAATTATTTAATAGATTTGATATTTTAAATGGTTTCCATAAACCATTTGAATATTTATTCGTTGTAAATTGGACAGATGTCATAAATAGATTCGTTAATCACTGAAAAATTATAAATACATGAAAAATTCATATTTTTTGGAACCCTCAAGTGATCTAAGTCATTATTTTTCTTCTTAAGGAATGAGTCGGCGCGTTACGAGTTTTCGAGAGAAAGGTTCTGCGGAAGATTTATGATACTTTCGATACTTACGATGGAAGAGAGCACTTCAGCTATGAAGGTTTTCGATTCAATACCCGCCGATAGAAGCAGAGCAAGAGAAGGACCACCACTGCATTGGAGAGATCAGATGGAGAAGGACTATAAACGCGTAAGCAGTGTCTACGCCAATAAAGAAGAAGATTTAAGTCAATGTAATGGCTCGCAAAACTTTAAACCCTTTTAATCTAAACGATGTTTTCAGACTCGATGAGCAATATTTATCTGAAAAGGATAGCTAAAAATTTTCACGGTTTATCAGGTAATGATGTAACAAATAAGGTTTTGACAATTCTTAAGATATGACGTCTAATGTCTCAAAAGAGAATGGAATTGGACTCTTTATCAAGCCCCCAGATACCAAATATGCGGACCTGAGTGTCTTTGGCTGACATTTTACCAAAAATAGTGGTCAATCTCTAAGAAAAGCAATGCAACAAAGAGAACGTCTTTTCCTGGTAATAATGTGTCCTGCTGTTGAAAATTGGTAAAATGGGTAATTAGTTCTCAGAACCCCATATTTTCGACTGTACATTGCATATATCGATCAATGTGTGAGTTGTATAGTATACCTGAGTTAAGTCAAAAATAGGTTAGGCTAGATGGCTGATCATACAAGTAGAAAGGAAGAACTCCTGTGTTCGAACCATAAATTTGCAAAACACTTAGTGGTCAATGCAAATTTATCACAAGCGTTTAATTTCCACTCCCGCCAGCTCGGTGGGATGTCCGAAGATATGCGCACCTAAGTGCTTAAGTTTTGACCGCCCAAACGCGGGACAGTCAAGAAGGAAGTGTTGAGTTGTTTCCACCTCATCTTCTTTCATACAGCTTCGGTATGCAGCATCCGGTAGGATTCCCAGCCTTATTGCGTGGACGCCATTAGGGCAATGTCCCGTTAAAAGACCCACTTGTAGGGAGAGGCTAACGTTACTGAGGGAAAAGAGATCACCTGATCTTATACCATCGATCTTGGACCAAAAGGCTTTAGCGACAACGCATGTACCGATTGTATCCCAGTACTGACCAAGCTTTCGCGTAACCCAGCTATTTAATAGTAGACCACAAGGGAATAAGGGAGTACCGTTCCCATTCTATCGATAACGGCTCTAGAGTGCCATTCCTTGCTGGCTCATCACCTTTACATTTCCTGCGATTCCGCTGTGGCCTGGCACCCATACCAATCTTATCACAAATGCATTCGATGCTATTGATAGCGAGGTTAAGCAGTCTACCACCAGCCCTGAACGCACTGTAATTGAGTTCAAGGCTAGTCACTTCTCTACTGTTAACTTAATGGCTGCAACCTTGGCCTGAAAGACACTGCAATAGCAGAAGGTCTGAAGCTAGAGTTGATAGAGAGCTCCTAACAGTAAACTCCTCCACCAACCTTCCTCCCATACTTTGACCCATCCATAAAGAAGCTCACTACTCCTCTCCTCCAACGGCTTCTTCCTACTCACAACTCCCTCGCGAGTTCGGTTTAGTCAAAAGTAAGTGGAGTCAGATCTTTCACTAGCTAACTAAATTTCTTAGATCTTAAGTGCTCACGCTATATTAGTGCTGTCTAACATCCCCGTCTTATAAAAGTTTTTGATATATTGAACAGTTTGGACAATTTATGTTATATTTTTCCTTCTCTGCTAGCGAACAAACTTGTTCCGTCTACCTTTCTAGAAGTTATTCCTTTTGTAATATACTCATTTGTCATTCAAGTCGCAACCTAGTGAGATAGCTGTCTAACACTTTGTAATGGGATATATTTATTGGTCATATGTTAGAAATGAGTTTAATTTCATTGAAAGGTTGTACTATCTACAATTTAGCGTTTCCACAACAGTCGAGAGCGGCTTAACCGATAGAGATCCAGAGTTTGGTCATAAGGAAGTATTAATTTTCAAAATTTTTAATATGATTTTATAACACTTACCACAAAAACTATGGAAAAGGTTAGGAAAAATAATCTCAAATGACAACATTGAACGGATTCATTTCAGAGCTTGTTGTTGTAATTTATAGAACTAATAAATTCGAAAGAAATGACAAATCTTTTGCTCTGTGCTACGTAGTTATTAAATCATTCAAAATACAACTTTTGGAAGAGCTCAACAAAAGGTAGCTTTAGCATAAACTAGAATGTCTGAATTAAAATTGATTCTTCATTACAATAGCAAATATTACACAAAGGGAATCTAAGAACTTTTTTACTTATTACGCAACACTAAACGTAAAATATAAAAAAGCTCTTCAAGGTCAGCTCATATAACAGCCAATATGAAACACGACCTGCTGTGAATGAAAAACTCTTATATCACAGACTGGTAGCCAAAACTACGTGTACAATAAAAACGCGCAATGAAATAAAAGCAAATATTTTTTATGGCAGCCATAACTACTTACAAACACGATCGTTAAAAGTTATGAATGTGAAAGGAAAAAACAAGAAGTAACACGATCTTTTAAGCCACATTGGTCATTTGAGTGCCAGCCTTGGCTTTCAGCTGAGTCAAGTTTAGCTGACTAATTATTTTTGGACTGATAACTAATGTGCTGGGGTGTGTATGTGGTCACTTTAAAAGAAGATAAAGACACTTAAAAATATATATATTCAAGTAAAATAATTGTGTGTGCTTTTAGAAATAGTATGATTTCGAAATTGAAAGTGTTGAGCTGTTTACTGTTGGTGGGTAATTAGCATTTGCGAAAAATGTTTATGGTTTGCGAAATTATGGTAGTTAAGAGTAAAAAAAAAAACAAAAATTGTTGTGATTTGCAGAAAATTTTAAAACTTTATATTAGGTATATGGAGGCTAAGGGAAGTACTGACCGCATTCAACTCACGTACCAAAAAGAAGGCAAGAGTATGCAAATTAAAAGAAAAAGAAGGCACCTCAAATTAAGCTCAAGTAAATTATTTATCGTTTTCACTTAATTTTGTTAATCGGCCACTTACAATACAGTGAAAGTCCCTCCCATTTATTTTAGAAGATAAGCGAGTCAAAATGCTTAACAAATAATGCTTGAAAGTCGAAATCGCGTACAACACGCCCAAACGTAACCACCTACATATGTATGTATGAACACATGTATGCCATTGACGACTACCGTGTGGCAATCGCAAGCAATTTTTTTTTCTGCGCTGCAAATACGGCACTTCCGCACTAAATTTTGCATTCAATTTGCTCTAATAAAACAATGGCAAGCACATTACGACACTTGCCAGAGCAAGCGAACTAGAAAGTGCAAAAAATTTATGAACAATTTGCCATAGCATCAGCACTAGATTCTAAAGCAAACGTAGATACAGGGTGACAGGGTCGCCCACGTGAACTGAAAATTTTCATAGTTTCTTTTCTCCTCAAAAGTCATAACAATTGTGGGAATCATAGATATTGGACCCCTATAGCATATAGCTGCCATACAAACTGAACGATCAAAATTCTGTCCTTGTATGGAAAACTTTTGTATTTAACGAGGTATCTTTACGAAATTTGGCAAAGATTATTTTCCAAGGCAGAGACACAAACTCTGTAAAAACTGTTCATATCGGATCGCTATAGCATATAGTTGCCATACAAACTAATCGCTCAAAATTCAGTCCTTCTATGAAAAACTTTTACATATGACAATATATATTCATGAAATTTGCCACAGATTATTTTGCAAGATAAATATACAATCCCTGAAGAAATTGTTCGAATCGGGCTACTATAGCATATAGCTGCCATATAAACTGAACGATCAAAATAAAGTTTTTGTATGAAAAACTTTTTTATTTGACGAGATATTTTCACGAAATTTGGCACATATCATTATCTCATATAGTGACATAATATTATAACAAATTGTTCAGATCGGACTACTATAGCATATAGTCACCATATAAACTGACCAACCAAAAGTTGATGTTGCAGCCCCGTGTTGTGGCAAGCCCACAAAACTGTTAGTTTACCAAAGATATTAAAAACTTTTAAGTATAAACCAAATATAAAATGCCACAGTTCAATTGTGCCACCCTTTATAAGCCAACAGCAGCAATAATAGCGCTGTCTACGTCAATTTGTGGCATGCAAGTATTTAATAGCTCCACATACGGATTTGAAAAAGTATCTGGGCGATGGAATTTGCATGCTATGCATATAAAATACAAAGCACAATGCAAAAAAACATACAACAAAACTAACGGAATTGCGAAAACACAAAAGTGTTGCAAGCATTTGTTTGCCTGTGAATAGATGTTGCACACACAGTTCGATGAATTATTGTCGCTGCTGCACAAAATTTGCGCTCATTAAATTCATGTCGCACACACACATACACAAACACATATACATATGTGTATATGTTTGCTAAAAGCTATAGCTTTTTAGCTAGGCTAGCGCTTACAAATGGCGTCAGACAATACGCTTTGTCGCTTGTGTCGCGCCGACAATTTACTTCCGCAGCGCGTTTTGTGGCAAAAATGAAGCAACAATATCCACTTACAATAAATTTATAACGGCATGCGGAAAAACCAAAAAAAACTATATTTTATTTGCAAAAAAAAAATTATTTTGTTTGCAAAAAAAATTAAGCAAAAATTTTACTATCGAAAAGACAGCAGCCAACGCGCTCTGAACGACATCATTAGAGGCATTTGATGATTATTTCCATGAAAGGCAAATGACTGACGTGCCCCCAAGTCGGCTCGTTGCGCCGGTTAATGACACAAGCTCACGCACACACACACGCGCATACTCCAACAGCCGCCGCCGCTGTTCGAGTGAGTTTCGTGCGCCCAAAGTTTACATAAGAATAATTTTCTAATTATTTTGTAAACATTTTCAACTTCGAAAAGCTGAAATGAAAACAATTTCCTCAGTTTTTTGCATAAAATTCAATTAGCGTTCCAAAGATTGACTTTAATTGGCAGCACTGTGTGGTTAAATGAGAATTTGTGCATAAATATTTGCTGTTACATTTGGCTGTGTGTCTGTGTGTTTGTAATTTTTGTTTGAGAAGCGTGAAATGAAAAGTAAATAATGAAATTATATCTCTATATATGTGTATACAAATACGCTTACACAAATACAAAAAAATTACATCCATATTTATATCATCCACGCGTCACACAATGCTTTGGGTTATTGTACGTATGTATATACATACATATATTGGCAGGTTAAAGAACTTTCACCCACTGGATCGTGAGAATATTGTAGAAACATACATACATACTAGCTGACCCCGCAGCCGTTGTCCTGTGTGAAATTATATGCTTTGAAATGAAAAGAAATTTGAAATGAAAATTCATATTGTGTTGATATCATTTAATTGAGATTTTTCTACATTTTTTTCAATGTAACGCAGCTTGATAAACAACATTTTTTGGTTTCTGTCCCGGTGCGTTAATGTACAGAGAAGATGGTTTTCCAACTCGTGTGCACGCCACTTATATCTGGCCGTGTGAAAAACATAGCATTTTCAAATTTATGTCACCCACTATGCGACTATCCTGTTGATCGTCATCTCAAATTCAATTTTCACTGGAAACGGAATACATTTGAGCTGAAATGGCAAATCGTTAGAACTCAAAGGAATTCGTACAATCAAGCATTCTGCGCCCTTGTTTTCGATGGGTGCTTCACAATCAGTCGGGTTTCTTTACACAGTTTCGGTGCATGAAGATTGCGAAACATAATAATGACAGGTCCAACTTTGAGACGCACAGGATGCGGTGGCATACCAAGCCTCTCCAAAGAATTTAGAAATTTCACTGGATAATTGACGGCGTCGTCGTCATTGTCAAGATGATCGATTGATTTGTATGAACGCAAGTCTCCCGGAATTTGACTTTGAATCTTCCAGTTTAAGTCATCAACATCGGTATTTTTGGCAGCTAACATTGCGCGTGCACTTAAGGTATCGTAGTTACGATAATTTGGCCAATGTCCGAACATTCGTGATGAGTTCATCTTTCGTGAATTGATAAAGGGAAGATGGAATTGATATCGAACCACCGGAAGTATCAACCGTTATTGTACCATTTCCAATTTTTAGCGAAGACGATGTAAAATGTCTTTGACAATCTTTATATCGAAAAGTATGCGAACTTCATTTTCATTCCAGTGATTAACGTGTTCCAGCATTTGTAATTGCTGGCCTACTTCTCCAAAACTTTCACATATTCCCATATACCATTCACAGTAAACAATGACTCAAATAAAGTTGAACCGCGTACCTTAATCAATAGCAACCGAAGGTAGAAACAATCGTTGTTTTTCGGGTGGATTGTGTAAATTCGTCCTAATGCATTAGTTAATAAGACACCTGGATGTCAATCTACTGGTTGGCCTTGCTTTCTGCGTAACTATTTCTTCGACGATGCATCCCAATTATAATATCAAAGTATTTCCGAATGTCCTTGCAAATGGATCACTGACGAAAGTTGTGCTTCCTTTGGTCACGTATTTCCAAACGTATTTTATCGATTTCACCAAACTGCAATACTAAACACTGATATGAGTTTTGAATGTGAATTAGACAATAATGGTGAATACAGTACGATCCATGTGTTGTCAACTTCGATATTCACTCTTCTAAGTTGAATGCTGAACGTTCTGTTATCTGGTGAACGACGCCGATAGAGTTGATATCTACCATTTCTAGTTTGTGCTTCCGAAAGAAAAGCAGAGTGAATAGTGTTTCGTGCATTTATTGTCAGACATACAAACCGAAGTGGGATTGTAATGTCCGCAAGGTCCATGAATCATATTATGGTGTAACCATCATCCAAAGAAGAATGTGTGCATGCAAAATAGAGGTTTTTGCCACTCAACAAAGTACATCTCATCCAACAGCACCACATATACGTTGCTTCAAGATAAAGACAATCAAACATCGTAACTGTTGTAGGAAAAGTCGTGCTGTAACATCGTGACGATCACTTGCTGATTGACCGCGAATTATAATTCCGAACGTATGTCTCCGCATCCTGGGAGTACTTCTTGCCTTGCCTTGCCTTGGCCTGCCATACTTTGTTGGCAAAAAGAACACCGACCGATATTAGGTCGACCTCTTGGTGGCTTCGTAACAAATTTCAATCTGCAATTGACCTCTTTGTGTGAAACACACGTAAAGTTTTCACTGAATAATTTTCAATAATTTTTCTTTTGAATAGACGAAAAAAAAAGCAAGCGACCGAAATTGAACGAATCAAATAATTTACAAATCAAAATATTGAAAAACAAAATAAACAAAAATTGAAAAAAAAATGTGTATGGAAAAAATTTACTTTTTAGAAATGTCCAATTTTCCGACTTTTCCTCATAATGATATATATCCAACGATATCGCCTTTTACTTTGGCATCGTTTTGTTTCATACACGTTTACGCCAATTTAAGGTTTGAATATTGGATACTGCGATGGTAGCGCCATCTATCGATCAAACATTACAAAATTAAAAATTGATTAAAAATGAAAAAATAATTTAAAAAACATTTTCCAGTGGACCAAATTGTAAACATAAACCTTTCCCGAATCTCCTTGAACGTACAGACAAAATTTCATCAAAATCGGCCCATCCGTTTAGGAGCAATCTCAAGGCAAACACACGGTCAGAAGATTTATATATATAAAGATGTACGTCAGAGCAACAACCAAGAATATTGATTTCAGTCACGTTTCGAGTGCAATAAATTTTTGACTTGCGAAATGAAGTCAATTGTTAAAATTTAGGAAACGAGTTGGGTCCAGAAATGCTCAAATATCATGAAGCACATATTTTCAGTACTTTGAACTCTTTGAAATAAAATCAAACCAATTATACTAAGAAAAATATTTAAAAAAAATTTAAACAGGATATTTGATGTTATTAGATTATTTTCTGAATCTTCAAAACTTTAAAAATTTTCTTCGTAAAACTATATTTCACATATGAAAACTACAGGCTGACGATTTCTAACTGCTGTAGAGATACCAATGACTCTTGAAGTTCTCCTACCTCAATCGCGCTCTTGAACTCAAGTTAAATCAAATATATAAATAATATACCAAGAAAATATTTCTTCTACAGGATGTAGCCATGCGGAGAAGTTCATTCAAGTTAGGAAAGCACTCTGAGCGCCATTCTCTTGGGCCAGAAATGATTCTTTTACATATGACTCATGCAGCTCACGAAGAGTATATTTTATAACTGCTTATAATGACTTCTTAAAGTTCTTCGACCACAACTGAGCTGTTGGCTAAACTAATTAATGAAATATTACTCGAAATTAATCTAAGATTATACTCATTGCCTCGAACACAATTAAAGCTTATTAAAACATTTGTTTTTGCATTTTAAATAATATCATCCTGAAAAGCTAGCGTCGAATCACGCTTGCCACAAAGTGGTCCTTTAGACTGCATAGTCGAGAAAAATGTTCAAAAAAAGTTAGCTATGCTTTGAAGTACGATTTTCGAATATTAAAATTTGCTTTTGTAACCTATGTATTGGTATAGTAATTATGAAAAAACGACCGACGTTTCATGGTGGATACTTCAGACGTATTTAGATTGCAACAATATATAGATATAGACTGAAAGCAAATCTAACTAGAAAATTCTTGTCACATCAGTATAAATCTTTGTGAGAACTGAGAAAGTCTTAAAATTTTTCGAAGGGTAATTTTTATGGTAAAAGAAGACAAATCACAAAAATAGCCTTTTATGAGAACTGAGAAAGCCACACACTGGTCGAATTTATAACTAATTTAAAAACATTTTTTTGTCTCCAAAGTTACTTTGCATAACTTCCACTTTTTCTGGTTAAGAATCGAGTTTTGACAGAATTATTGTGTTTTGTTGAAAGACCAAATACCGAGTATTATTAGAGTGGTCCGAGATTTGTTACAACTTCAGTAACTCTATCTCTACACTTCTACTTAAACATATTCTTATGTTCCCTTTTTGGAATCATACAACATATTTACTTAAGAATATAAAAAAATTTCCATCAGTTAAGTCCCAAAAGAGTCGCCCTGTTGCAATAAAACCATGCAATAAATTTCAAAAACAAACGACTTGTTTATTTGTTCGCCTATTCGACACATGTTGACGATTCGTAACATAACGAAAGCCCATAATAAATTCATCAAAAGTATGCCAATGCCTCAATCATTGAAATATCGGCAAGCGAATGCTTTAATATGCCATACAATGTTGCAAACCGTTACAGATATGCTGATGCGCGTGCGTA
The DNA here is from genome assembly GCF_023373825.1 of Bactrocera dorsalis. Lineage (NCBI taxonomy): Eukaryota > Metazoa > Arthropoda > Insecta > Diptera > Tephritidae > Bactrocera > Bactrocera dorsalis. Next base: position 58,173,077 of record NC_064306.1, on the reverse strand, counting down.
AAGTATGTCTAAATATGCAGCGATGCAGATGGACCAACAAGCGATGCCGCATTACGTTTTTGAATGGAGTATATGTATGTATAATATATACATATTTACACACATTCATATATGATACACTTTGTTGTGGTGAGGCAACATAAAAAGCTGCGACTCGGACGGAAAACAAACAAAATATGAATTATTGCGCACAACAGCTGTCGGTGGCGCTTTTGAAAATAAAGACACATATAAATATACAAACACTCGTACATACATACATACATATATGTACAAACGTGGGTATTTCAAAAGCAACTCATTCAAAGCCATTTCTTTGCACATTGTTGCATTGTCCAGAGACCTATTTCACGTCTTGCAAATAGTTCAACACCGCAACGACAACAACAGGAGCAGGAGACCAACAATGTATCAAAAAGCAATCAACAATTCGAAACAATTGGGCACAAAATGGAACAGGCATTTTATGGGACAATAGATTCCCTTGCTTTAATAAAAATAGTAAAAATAATTAAAAATAATAATAATAATTATTCAAAAAAAAAATTCAAAAATATTATAAAAAAAAATCAAAAAATATCAAAACAAAAAAATTTTTAATTTTTTGAAGAAACTCCACACTTTTAATAAAGAAATAATAATAAAAAATAAAAGTATTAAAAAACAATAATCAAGCAAAAAAAAAATAAAAAAAAAATTAAATAATATTATTATTAATTTTCTAAAGAAACTCCACACCTTTATTAAAAAAATAAATAAATTTTCTTCATTTTACATTTTTATTTCCTTAATTAGCTTTATATATTCGGCTATTTACTCGGTCATTTGAGTCCATTCATATTGAAATAAACGTCCAAATTTATGTTAATGACAACATACAACTTTTATTATACTCTTTAGACTTTATGGTTGTCAACTGACAGCAAGAGAGCGCCATAAATGTTCAGTCTGTCGTGGTTTGTCGTTGTTGTTGCGCTGTCAATAGTCTTGCATCATTATTTTCCATTTCTTCATGCCTTGGCATTTTCTTTTCATGCCTATATTGGCAATGCAACGCCGCGATTTGTAAGCCGTTATGTTGTCTTTGTGACGCAAATGATGCAAGTGTAATTTCAGCAATTTCGCTCGCTTATTGCATGTTGCAAGTAACGTAATCGATTCTTACTGTCTTCATTTTCAAGGTTAGAAAATTTGTATTTGCAAACAGTTATGAAAGGTTTTTTAAGGAATTATGTTCGTGGAAGTTTTATATAAGTACATAGTTTTTCGTTATCTTGCATCAGTTTTTAGTTGTTGTGTTTAGTTTTTTGTTGCTGAAATCATTACTTTTGTTAGATGATAACTTCTAAATACTCTTATTCTCAAGCAATTATCATAGACCACAAATTTATCGAAGATTTATAAACAACTTTCCACCTAAAAACATCGGTCATTGGAACCGATAGTTATGATTCGAAGTAAAGTCTCCAGATCATTATAAAGTTAAGTTTATATTGAACAAATTATTTAATCTTATGTTATATGGTTTCATAGTGACACCTTTCCCTCTAAAGATCTGCGAACGTATGGTTATTCTGATTCACTGCTGTAATGTAGTATTCATTATTCCTTCCGTTGTGGGTCGATTTTCGTTGTCAGTTGATTCTACGTTTTCCGAACAGACCTGAATTTCTACTATATTATATAAGTATATTCATGACCCCCAAAGCGATGGGCTCCGTTGAGGAAGTCACCGTATAAGTCGAGTGGACTCTACTGTACCCGAAAAGACCTGGTTTTGTATTCGCTGAAATACTTCCTTTTCAAATATATAACCCACATAACTATTTGTGAAAGTCTGTTAAGAGTTTAGAGTTCCTGAAAGACTAACTTTGCTTTTTACCAAACACCTCAACCTTTCAAACATTATCTGAACTCTGCTTTTGCCAAAAGTCTTTACATTCATCACCCACAAAATCCAATTGATGTAAAAAAATTTTATTACAAAATCGTTAAGTTTATTATAAGCCGTCATATATGGTCATGGGAAGAGGCTTAAAAACAATTTATTTATGACAAAATTTTTAAACATTACACGATCTCTCGCGTCAAGTTCAGCAACTTTGTCTAGTTTCTAGAGCAGGTCTTGGCGATTTGAGCAAGCGGCAAAGCGAAAGCAGAGGAATACATCCTTCTCTTTCCGGTAACTGGCTTTTTTGCGACACTTGGGGAGAGAGAGAGAAGTATATCTACTTCTGCTAATGCTGAGATGAGAGGTTCACTGAAGATAAAGCTCAATATGATGGTCAAGAATGCATAAAAGTCCATTAAGATATCAGTCTAAACGTCTGTGGGAAAAGTCGCTGTTACCAACAGGAGGCTTAACGAGTTTATTTGCTGTGTCGCCATCGATCAAGTCTTCCTCTTTGAAGGAAGAAATTCACAGCGGCTCTTTTATAACACAAATGTGCCATAGTCTTTGAAAACTCGGACATTGAAATCAATGAAAGCTTTAACACAATCGAAGAGGTAACTTTTTTGAGATTTCCACCGGACATATAGAGCGTAATTTTTGTTCGTCGAGAGAAGAATCTGCTTCTCAATTGCATACCAATCCCAAAGTATCACCTATTGGCAAGAGTTATTCTGCGTTTGATCTCCAGGCTTAAATTATTGGTGGAATTTTCGTGCCGAGATAGAGAAAGGCTGATGGTTGTGCTCAACGTATAACTTTCGCAGGGATACCAAATTTAGACATGTCATCGAATGGGCAGCTCTTATACAGTGCTGTCGACATCAACAGAGGTTAGGTTAGGTTAGTCTGGTAGGCCAATGAGCCAGGCATAGACCAATTTTGGGCCTTTTGATACCAGATTGAGTTCAGGCTAGGTCCATGAGGAGTAGTCATTCTTTAGGATTCCTGCACTTGACGTGAATTTCAACAGACCCCAGATCTCGATCTCTCGCCACCATACAGCGAGCAGTTAATATTCTAATAATGTTCCTACAATTTCTTCTATCTTGTCTATTTTAGAAAATCGACAAAAAGGTAATATGTCTTCACCAGAATTTAATGTATTGTGAAATTCTGGTCTGTGGTGAATTTGCCAGGTCTAAAGCCACACAAAGTCAATCAGCAAGTCCAATCAGTTTATTTACTTGCTGTGTCGCTATAGACCAATGAGCTCGATGAAGGCATACCTCGTTCTGGACGCCCTTTGACCTCTTCAACTGATGAAAGTATTACAAAAGTGAAAGATATGGTGGTTGAAAATTGTCAGACAAGAGTTAGAGAGATGACAAGAGAGCTCGACATCTCTCACGAGCCCGTTCGAATGATTTTAGTGGATATTTTGGATATGAAACGCGTTCTTGCTCGACATGAATTTTGATTTTTTTTTTCAAAAAGAGTAGCTGGTTTGCTCATCCCACATTCATGGAGAGCATTATCATCAGTCATCGGAATAAACCCGCTGTAGTCATTCGAAGAGATAAAACCTAATTCGGTGAAGGTGCTGAAAGCCATCCCAAAAAGAGTGTCAAGGACTGGAAAAATCGTTAGCATAAGTGTATTACATCTGGTGGGAATTGCTATGAAGGTGATAAAACAGATATTGATGAATAATTTCCGGGAATTTTTTTGTCAATATGTATATGTATGTATATTAAATATATGGTCAAATATAAACATAAAGTTAAGTTTTTATTTACTTCTATCATAGTATATCTATCATATCTTCCACACGGCAGAAATCCCACTTATTTCCGCACGGTTTGCGTTAGTCAATCAATAAACAAAGTGTGTAATAACCAAGTTCAAGTTTGTTTATTGTACTTTATTTCCGACTTTTAACTTAACCTTAAAGTTAAGGAAGACATACAACAACAATCAACTGTGGTATTGTGTTTTTTGCCCACTAAATCACCGAAAGCCTCCAACTGCCAATACAGCGGCCTAAAGTGGCTGGTGCGTACTTAACTATGAATATTCTACCTTCAAGCGTTTAACTAGACAAATAAGTAGCCGACGGCATGCCATAATTCAACGAGCAATACAAAAGCGAGTGTAAAAAAAAACTTAAAAGTTTAGTGTGTCAATAATTGATAAGTGCCTGTGATGTGTGTGTGTGTGTTTGTCTACACTAATAGCGGTACAAACAAATAGACATTTGTACTTTGTATAATTTTGAGCACATATTTGTTTAGCACACATATCCACTGGCCTACATGTGGGGCTAGCAAAGCTAGTAAGTATTTGGTTATGACCTTAAATCAAGGTGACGTGCGCAAAATTAACAATAATCGTTGTGAACACACACGTGCAACAAGTACAGCGCGTACTCGCGCTTAGAAAAGTCAGCTAAGCTAACTTCACTTAATTGTATGCGTTTCCAGTAAGAAACTGCTGGGTGTGTTCGGCATCGTATGTTTATGCAAATGCTAATGCGCAGACAAGTTGTAACGATTACTGGCACAACAACTACACGCTTAAGTACAATTAACTGTTACGAAGTGGTAAACAGGTGCCGCTGCATTTGGTTTTATTGTTGTAATGCCTTTGCATGCATTTTAAATGGCACGACGCAGGTTAAAGTCTTTTGTTACAATTGCACTTGCTGCTAAAGCAGTTGAAACAACAACAACAGTAATAATAATAATAAAGCGGCATTACAAAAACATATCAGAATATGAAAGTAAGTTCATAAGTCCACCCTAAAGTTAGATTATTAATATAATATGGTATAAATTACGCAAACAAGCCAATATTTCTGAAGCGAGAATCAAAACAAAAATATGATAAAATTGTGTGCAGGAAATATTAAAAAGCAATAAATGCCAATATAAGCATGCCAACAAATATATGTGGACTTAACTCATACACCATCTACAATATAATCATACCATTTGTATAGGGTGGTTCACATAAAGTTAGTTATTTAGCTCTCTACTTTTGGAAAATCTGTTGTAAGATACTTTCGTACCACTGTGGAAGAAGTAATAATCGAATAAATAATAAAAAGGGTAAATTTCGACTTCAAGGAACTTATAATACCCTTTACATGTTCGCGTTTTCTCACAAAAATTTGATTTTAGTCGTTCAATTAGTATAGTTTCAACCTTAAAATCCAACACAAAATCGGTCTTGCCAACAGCTACTACTTTGATCTGAGTAGGCAATTGAAAAGCAAAGTCTTCGACGAACAAAGACCAAACTCTACAAGTCCCTCATCACTTCCGACCTGCTATGTGGTGCGAAGGCATGAAAAATGGCATCATCTTATGAGTCGGTCTTAGAAGTATTCGAGAGAAAAGTTTTGTGGAAGATTTGGCCATTGGCAATGGTGAGTACCGTAGTCGATGGAACGATAAGCTGTACGAGATATCCGGCGACGTTGACATAGTTCGGCGATTCAAGAGAGAGCGTATGCGCTGGTTAGGTCATGTTGTCTGGATGGAAGAAAAGACTTCAGCTTTGAAGATTTTCGATTCAGTACCAGCAGATGGAAGCAGAGGAAGAGGAAGACCTCTACCCCGTTGGATAAGATAGAGAAGGATCTGACTGCATTTCTTAGCTCGAATTGTCGCCAAATAGCGAAAAGAAGAAAGGACCGGTGCGCTGTCGTTATGGATAGCAGGGAGGGATACGAAACCATCTAAAAATTATTTTAAAAGAAAGTGGAAGGCATGACTTTCTTACAAGCTCACAACTTCATAAATATCTATACGTGCTTCTACAGTTTTCAATTTGTCACCAGTCATATCGACGGGGTAGCCAAGGTTCGATGAAACAATATTTTGATAAGGTTAGGCTTAGACTTAGATCGTGATGGTTAAATCTTATGTGACCAAAACAACGATGCAATCTATTTACGAGGATCAAAAAAAGAGAAACCCCTACAAAGCTCTGAAAAACTAGGACCAAGAATAATGGAAATATAATCGGATATCTTACAATGGAACTAGAAGTTTAAAAAGTAATTATAATAAGGACCAAGAATATCCGACGTTATAGAGCCAAATCTTGTTCAACGATGAGGGCCACTGCTGGCTCAATGGGTATGTAAGCAAGCAAAATTGCCGCATTTGGGACGAAATGCAACCTGAAGAGATTAAGAGCTGCCATTTCATCCATATTTCTTCGAAAATGATGCCGGTGAGAACGTAACCGTCAATGGCGACCGTTATCGCGCCATGATAACCTACTGCCACTTACTACATATCGCATCAATCTCTGGATTTATTGAGATAACATTTCGGTGAGCAGATAATTTCACGTTTTTGAATGGTCGATTCCCCACCAAGACCGTGTGATATCACACCGTTAGACTTTTTCATGTGGTGTTATGGTAAGGTCTAATTTCTATGCGGACAAACCCGCTTCGATTCAGGCCTTGGCGCAAAACATGACGCATTTCATTCGCCAGTTACCAGCCGAAATGCTCGAACGAGTCATCGAAAATTGAACTCAACGGATGGACCATCTGAGACGTAATAGCAACCAACATTTGAAAGAGATAATCTTCAAAAATAAATGCCAAAGAATGTTATATCCAATGATAACAAACATTCTCCAATAAATTTGAGGTTTCTGTGTTTTTTCTTTAAAAAAGTAGGGAACCTCGAAACGTATCACCCTTTATGTGAAGTTATTTACGGTTTTGATTCAAAATTTGTTGTTGTTTGCAATTTGCGCACATTTATAATATTTATTTGTACTGTAATTTGAGTATCTTCCCGCGTCATAAGTATTTGGATTTACTTTTATATTTAATGCCTTAACACATAAACACAAGAATTTGTCATACTCTGCTTTATTGTTTGTCATAAGCTAGAACTTTAGATAAATCGTAATATTCTTAACACGAAGAATATTCAAAAAAAAGTTTTAAGTTATATGTATATTAGGGTGTTTTTTTTAATATTAATTTTTTCAGTTCCGTCACGAAATTTTCTTAGAAATACCCTAAAAAAAATTCACTGAAAATTTTAGCCCTTAATATTAACATTAAGAACTGGATCAAAGACTGTAAAAATTGTCCATAGAAAATACACAACAATCATGAGTTTTTATCTTTAAACTCTTACAGATCAGATGTATTTTATGGCATCGCTTTGACTTTAGACGTATATTTCTCAGAAATCTACAAAAGTGCCCGTGCAACCATGTCGTAATTCACACCATCGAGGTAGTACGGGGCTTTAAACCCGATTTTTCCAAGAATTTCGCATTTTTTTGTATATATCTCGTAAATGACAGGGGCTATAGAAAAAATGTATATGACAAATTTGTAGGAAATTTTATTCGCTATAAAAAAAGCTCAAGATCAAAATCGCTATCTTTAAAACTTCTCGAGTCATTCGGCTTTTTAAGTAAGGCTTTATAGAATTTTTATATATTGTATGTACTAAAAAATCTATGGAAATTGCATATTGCTTTCTAATTCATTACTTATTTGATAACCGATCCGTACTCATGTACTACAAGCTGAGAAGTGGCGAATTGAATACCACTGAAGAATGTATTATTATTTTTTTTTTTGAAAATAGTGCAATTAGACTTAAGAGCCTTTCCGCAAATACGAAAAAGTTTTTTTATGTACATATATATGTAATATAATAAAATCATTTACTGATATAAAAATTCCAGAAGAATGCCAACTTCGTTCATATATCAATTCTTGATCCATAAAATAAACTTTATACAAATATGAACATATTACGCATACATTAAGTACATAGCTATTTAGGTATTATTAATTAATATGCAAATTCATTAACCGTTTTCACTGTTTTCAGCTTTGTCGCTTCAATAAAGAGGTGCGAAAATAACTTTTATTGCCAGCGATAGCAATTATTTGCAGGCATTTCACGAGTGTGTATATACAAATATTATCTTATCGCACCGAAAGTCTTGTTTGTCAATATACTGAAATGAGTTTTGCTAATTTTGCCATTGGCCATCTCTGCGTTTATTAAATTTTTGTTATCGACATGAGTCATGGTCTGCGGTGGTTTGATGAGTCTGCATTGGAACGTTCATAATTATTCGTAATATTTTATTTAATAACTGTTATATATTCTGCACATGCGAAAACTTTTCAAATGGATTATTAACTAAAATACCAACAGTTTATTGACGACTCTCCTCCTAATAGGTTCTCAACCCCAATCTATGAGTTTTTGTTGCTAGGTCCAAGAGGAGTAGTAATCCTTTAGCATGCTTGCGCTTGACACGAATGCGATCCTGCGGCCTCACTACCGATACTTCCTCCAGTGTATCATACCGTGGGAACCCCAGATGCTTACAACGTAGTCTTGCCAATGAGGGACAAGTGCACAAGAAATGCTCTATTGTTTCCCCGGTGCCCTGCTCTAGACATTTCTTGCAGTCTTCACTATCTGTCAACCCCATCTTGCGGGCGTGTTATGTTATGTTCGTGAGATAATGTATGAAATGAAAGGGAATTTCGTTTACAAACTTTTGTAGTTCCCGTCGTTTATGATGTACGGTGCTACAATCTTAACTGTATTCAAGGCCAACAATCCAATATATAAATCACTATCTGCTTATCGAATGACTGAAAAATGTTAACTAATCTCAAGTACAAATTTTGAGCTGATAATATACTTGATATCACAAAAAAGTGTTTTTTTTAGCAAAACAAAGGACTGAAGAATGTCTTTGTGTTCAAATACTTATTAATCTGATAGAAGTTTTTAAGAAATGTGAAATGATTTCTGCACATAAAGAAGACTAACAAGAAAAATGTAATTCTTCGCAGTTTTAGAGAAACTAGAATAAAGGAAAAATATTTCAAGAGTCTTTACAGAATTACAACTTAAAAGAAATTTGTAGTCTCGGTTAAAAAATAGCCTTTTTCCAACAACGGAGTAGCGTTATGCAGAGAATATTGCTGCTGTTGCCGAGGATGTCATGGAAGCGCCGTCGACATCGACCAGACGACGTGCCACGCAAATGGGTATCAGTCGACGGTGTTTACAGCGAATTTTGGTACAAGATTTGAAGATGTTTCCGTACAAAGTCCAGACGGTGCATCAGCTGTTAGCTGCTGACCGCCAATCGCGTCTAACATACGCTCAAGCCATCCTTAATCACCACCAAGAGGAAGATGATTTTTCATCAAAAATAATCATGAGTGATGAGGCCCATTTCCATCTTAGCGGGTACGTAAATAAGCAAAATTTACGCTTCTGGGGCACTGAAAATCCGCGTGTAACCCACGAAGAGCCATTACACCCGCTCAAAGTCACTGTATGGTGTGCTGTTTTCGCTGGAGGAGTCATCGGACCTTTTTTCTTCGAAGACGTCGCGGGCCAAACGGTTACTGTGAGTGGTGAGCGCTACAGAGCAATGATCAACGAGTTCTTTTTGCCGCAACTTGATGAATTGGGATTGAAAAATTGGGGTTCTAACAGGACGGTGCAACGGCACACACTACACGTTCCACAACCGATATGCTAAAGGATGCATTTTCCGGGCGCCTAATCTCCCGTTTTGGCAAATTGCATTGGCCAGCAGGATCGCCTGATTTGACCGCTCCAGATTTCTTTTTGTGGCACTTTTTGAAGTTGCGCGTTTATGTGAACAAGGCTCAGACTCTTACAGTTCTTAAAGACAATATCAGTCATGAATGTAAGGACCAAGTTCTGGCCAAAGTGATGGAAAATGCCATAAAAAGGGCTCAAATGACAATCAACTGTTGCGGCCGCCATTTACATCATATCATATTCTCAACTTGATGTAATCCACAAGCAGAATCAAAGTTTTTCATTTTTTTTTTAATTAAAAATGTCATAAAGATCGGTTGAGAAAATTTGAAACCGACTTTAAAAACAATGTTTCGTGAAAAACGCGTTTAAAGACGTCGCACTGAGTCCAGTTAGCCTCGAGCACACAAGTTCTCAAGGCTGTATCTCCAAAACTATTACTCGCATCAACTTCAAAATTTAAGGCAATGTTCTAGAGTGTTGTACATTTCAATCAGGCAATAAAAAAGAAATCGATTTTTTGAAACCCATAAGCCGTTTCAATTTTTTAAATATCTAAAAAATAATTCTCAGTAAATGTTTTCTATTTACCTTAGACACACTGACGGTTTGCAACAAGAAAAACTATTTGATGAACTTTGTCTATCTAACAAAAACGATCAACCATTTATCAAAAAACTTCGACAAATTTGTAAATTTGTTGTAATTGCCAACAACATTGTTTATGATTTGTATGCTTGTATGCTGTGGTTTTTAATTTTTTTCCAATCGGAAGGAAATGCTGCAACAAGCGCCAGTCAAGCGAAACAACAAAGAACAAACAACTTCAAGAAAAAAGTCGACATATCGATGGAAGGTGAACACAAGTCAAAGCCCTCAGCATAAAGTCACAGACAAACGCTTAAACGCGACGGGCAACACACACACACACACATATACAAACACATAAAAGTACTGACGCAGATTTATAAGAGTGACGAGCAGCAACTAGAATTACTTGTATGCATGTATGTATATAAACAACAACAATTGCAACAGCAGCCATTTAAGCCATGAATCATAAAGATTGCTGGCGCACGTTGTTGTTGTGTCCGCACGCCAGCCAGTGGCTTTGAGTATCAACGTCGAGATTGTTAAAATTTTTTGTTACCTCTCATTGCTTGTGTTGCGGTTATGCGGTTAATGCTAATGATGAGTAAGACACCAGCGTAAGAAAAGGCATTATAACAACAACAAAGCGAGCGGCAGCAGCGGCAGAAGTCAACGTTGAAGACGAGCGGCCGTTAAATGCAGCAGCGGCGGCAGCAACATGGCAAGTGAGGGCAACAGCATCGACGAAACAATAACAAACACATACGATACAACAACAACAATAAGAATAGCAGCAAAAGTCAACAATATGCTTTGAGCTAGTGACTCGAGCATGGATAGAATGCAGCAACAACACAAACAAACACACCTAAATGAGTTGGGTTGGGTGGAGGGCGGGTTGCGCTGTGCGCGGGGGGAAACAAGTTACATTTTCCTTGTGAGCGCGTAGCAGAGCAGAACACAAAAAAGCGGTTAAACCAGTTTCGGTACGATACACTCACTTTTTTGGTGCGACTATGGATACAAGCCCAAGTACTTATTTTTACTTAAAGTATGTTTGGATGTACGATCTATATATATAATGTATGTATATATACATATATACATCCACTGCCTGTGTACTGGTGCATCTTTAACTGTTCGTTTTCTTAGCGCTTTGTTCTTTTGTTGCTTTTCAGGCTGGTGTCTTCCTTTGTTTCCACCACCTTTGATGCTGCGCGCGCCCCTGCCGCTTCTACACGTTCGCCGAGGCGAAACAACAAAGTCTGCGCTTAAGCCAGTCCCAACTTGGCTAAGACACTTCCTTGTTTTGCAGGCTGAGTGCTCTTTGTGGCAGCTGCCTGCATTCGTCTGCATTTCACTAAGTGACTTTCCTTTGTCTTTAAGTAGTTTGCATGCGAGCACGTACCGCCACACATTTATGGATCTGGGATTGCGTGTGTGTGTAAGTGTATGCCAAGAATGTTTGCTATTGTTGCAATGACTTCGATGAACTGGAAGAAAACATACCGCTTCATAAACAGGCAACAGCTTAACCCATTTGGGGTAAATTTAAATTGCGTGCTCTCAGGAATAAAAGGTTCTCACAGAATTTATGAAGAGAAGGTGGACTTTAAGGTGTTTAAGGAACCGTTGAACCATATTTTTGGTAAAATCCTGGAGAGTTTGGTAGGCTGGTACACAAGTGGGCGCATTCCGAGGGATCATTTATGAGGAGCGCAACATGCTTATTGTAAAGGCAAGTCAGTAGATACTGCATACTGTCGTGTCATGGCTTGAGGAACCCTTTAGAGTTAAGGAATTCGCTGTTGGAACCTTTCTTAATATCAAGGGGCTTTCAATAACATGCTGCCGGAAGCAGTCGTAACAGCTCTGGATGGTCTCGGGGTTGAATTAAATCTCAAACACCTCATTTTCAGTCTTGTATGCCACAGAGTGATTGAAACGGAATGGGGAAATGCTCTACGAAATGTGAGGAGAGGAACCCCACAAGATGGAGTTCTCTGTTCTCTTCTATGAATCCTGATCGTTAATAACCTGCTTAAAAAACTTAAAGATCGTAGCTGCGGGCATATGCAGACGATGTTGGCTTTATGATCAAAGTAAAGTTCGTGAGAACCGTTTACGAATTGACGCAGGGGTGTATCTCAACGTCGTAACAAATTGGGCAGTCGCAAATGGTCTCGCAATCAACCTAAATCGAACTAAAATGGTTTTATTCACTCGAAGATACAAGATGCCGGCGGTATCGCTGCAGCAAATGGGAACATCCGTCTGCAACCAGCGGATACAGTGAAATATCTTGGGCTCAAACATTCATGGAAGCCGAATATCGAAGAGAGAGCAAAACAGATATCGATTGCCTTATACTGCTAGAGGGGAGCCATTGGAAAAAGATGGGGTCTCTCATCGAAAGTGGTTCTTTGGCTTTACGACACCATAGACAAACCTATTATCTTCTATGGAGTCTTTATTTGGTGGAGGGCTCTAGACTACACCTGCAAACTCTAGAGCGTTCAACGGGCGGCGCTCAGCAGCATGTCAGGTGCACTAAGGTCGCCTACAACCAGATCACTTAACGCCATCTCGCACATCTTGAAAGAGTATGGCTGCTGAAGTTGTCATCAGACTCAGAGAGTCTGGATTTCTAAAAGAACACGTGTCAGAGACCGGACTGACGTATGAAATGGCTTCGTACATTTTACGTCGAGATCTTAAATTGAAAGTGAACAAAAGTTCCAAGAAAATCCGACGTTTTCGAGCCAAATTTGGTTCAGCGATCAGGTCCATTTCTGACTCAAGAATAACCTAAAGAGATTCAAGAACTGCCATTATATCTAGAAAAACCAATGGTTTGGTGTGGTTTGTGGGCCAATAGAATCATCGGTCCATATTTTTTCAAATATTACACCGGGGAGAACGTAACCATCAATGACGACCGTTATCGCGCCATGATAACACAGTATTTGATGCATGAAATTGAAGCTCGTGATCTCGGCGACATTTGGTTTCAACAAGACGGCGCCACTTCTCAAGTATCGCGTCAATCAATGGATTTGTTGAGAGAACACTTCGGTGAGCAGATAATTTCACGTTTTAGATCAGTGGATTGGCCACCAAGATCATGTGATATCGCACTGTTAAACCTTTTCCTGTGGGAATATCAAAGCTCTAATGTCTATGCGGACAATCCCGCTTCGATTCAGATCTTGAAGCAACACATCACGCGTATCTTTCGCCAGTTATCAGTAGAAATGCTCGAACGAGTCATCGAAAATTGGATTCAACGGATGGACCACCTGAGATGTAGCCGCGACCAACATTTTAAAGAGATAATATTTAAAGAATAAATGTTCAAGGATGTTCTTTCGAATTATAATAAACATTCCCCATTAAGTTTGAAGTTTCTGTGCTTTTTCTTTAAAAAAGTAGAGAACCTTAAATTGGATTACCCTTTATAACCATGTCCATAATGGGTTAAGGCTTGTTGTACCTACAGCACATTGATACTTGACTCCTTGCATGTGGGGAGTCAAGACAGTCTTGGCCTGTTGGTGTAATTGGTGAAAGGCATAACCACAACCGCATAAACTAACCGTTAGTGAATGTATCCTCTGTCGCCGAGGTGTTTACACGTAATGCAGTTAAGCGGAAGTGACCTAAATGAAATGAAATTCCTTTTACTTCACACAACATAAACTGATTTAAAGCGCTGCCTTTCTTTTGCCATTAACCACCAAGTTGTTATACTTAAAATAAAACTGCAAGCGACATTGCACTTCACAAACTCAAACACACATACACACACGCAAGTGTAAGTAAGTGATTGGCTACGCGCTGCAATTCTAATGCAATAAATGCGCTTGAAAACCGCAACCGAATAATTGATCTAATAACAGTTTTGCCAGCAATTGTAAACAAACCGTAATGTCATGGTATGCAACTATATAATTTATAATATTTTTATATATATTTTTTTGCACGACTGCATACGCGGCTAACAACTCCAGGTACTGCTCGCGCTGAGTTGGAGTTCATTTCAATGTTCATGCTTAAGCAGCAGAAGCTTTGAAAGCCGGCGCTATATAATTTTCTATATACAGATGCTTGATTGTTTATCTTTATTTCTTGTATGAGTGTATATGTATGTATAGGCGTTTAAGCGGCGTTCAACATTTAACTGATTTTTAATGAGCATCTGAACTAGTGCATGTCAAACTGACAAGGTGTAAATGCTTCCAGCCGACGGCGAAGCGCGCAGCAGAACCTGAGATTAGTTGTGCTTATATGTAGGTAATTACAAGATACATACATGTTATATATGTGTAGGAAATGCCGACTAATTAAAAGGAAATGCAAGTAACAGTACTGAAAATTAAGCAGCAATCGCAAAGCTTTTTACTGTAAGCCCAGCTTGCCTAGCGACCGGTAGTTACCGTTTGTTGTATAATACTAGACTGTAATTAATTTTGAGTAATGTATCCGTAAATGCTTGCTTAGAAATACAAATAAACAAGCTTTAGCAGAAACTCATGCACAAGTACCATATGGTACAGCACATACTTATATATAGACATATATGGTTGTAAGTATGTCTGTATGTAAGTTTACTTCGACGACTTAAAGTCTAAGCTTGAAGAAGATTGCTAATTCTTAAGTAATATACTTATAATCATATACATATTTGTAGATATTTGTATAATTGTTACTATTACTTGTTCGAGGTGAGTAAGTGTATGAGCTAAGGTTCTGAAATAACCTGCCTTATTCATTTTTTCTTATATTAAGACGTTCTAAAGAAACGTGACATCATTTTCATGAAAAATGAAAGAAATACCTATAACTTGTACATACATAAAGGGTTAGTAGGGACGCTACAGAAGTAGACCGATAGGGACAGTAAACGACTCCATATTTTACTCGCTCTTTTAACATTTCTCTTCAGTAAGGTTTGCTATTTCATCATGGAAAGACTTACGATCCAACAACTAGTCAAAATTATTAAAATTTACTACCGAAATGTGGAGCCAGTGTCCTCAACTTTAAGAGCGCTACCTCCAATTTAGGGTCGTCATAATCGTACTGTCAGGTCAACAATTGAGCGTCTAGTGGAAAAATTTGAATCCAGAGGTACAGTAGAAATTGTTCCCGTGCCAGTGAGACAAAGAAGTGCCCGTGGTATTGAGAATATTGCTGCCGATCTTGAACTACATCCTTACAAGATCAAATTGACGCAATAACTGAAGCCACTTGACCACCAGAATCGTCGTATATTCGTGAATTGGGCTGAGCAACAACTTGAAAATTATACGGATTTTCATCGATGATTTGTGAAGTTTACGGAGACGATGCTGTATCAGCTTGTGTAGCACAACAATGGTTCGCTAGCTTCCGTTCAGGAAATTTCGACCTATCGTTGAAAAAGTCGATGAAATTTTATAAAAGATTGACCAGGACCGTCACATGAGCAACCATGATATCACTAAGGAGCTTAGCATTCATCATCAAACGGTTTCAAGCCATTTAAAAAAGGCTGGCTACAAAAAAAAGCTCGATGTTTGGGTACCACATGAATTGTCTGCGAAACATTTATTGGACCGAATTAACATCTACGACTTCAGCAAAGAAACGAAATCGAACCATTTCTGAAACGAATGCTAACAGGAAACGAAAAGTGGGTCAAATACAACAATAATATGCAAAAGAGATCATGATCCAAGAGTGTTGAACTCAACAAGTGGTCGCAAAGCCAAGATTGACACCTCTGAAGGTTATGCTGAGTGTTTGGTGGGAATGGAAAGGAATCATCCACTTTGAGCTCCTCCAGCCTGGTTGAACGATTTATTCTACATTTTACTGTCAACAACTGATGAGATTGAAGCAAAAAACCGAAAAAACGGCCAGAACTGATCAACAGAAAGGGCTTCATCTTCCATCAGGACATCGCAAGACCATACACATCTTTGATGATTAGGCAAAAACTGGGAGAGCTTGACAATAAAATTTTGCTGTATCCACCATATAACTCATATTTAGTACCATCGAACTACTAAGTATTTGTTTCGGTAAATGCAGAACTCCCTTACTGGAGTAAAGATGGCTTCAAGAGAAGCCTGTGAAAATTACTTGTCGCAGTTTTTCGCCGAGAAACCAGAAAAGTTTTACACTGATGGAAGAAAGTCTCTAGCGGAAAAATGGCAAAAAGTGATCAACCAAAGCCGTACATATTTGGTTCATTAAAGTTCATTATGAATACAAAAAAATAATTTGAAAATTTAACATAATTAAATTGATTAGAAATACGAAACGACTTTTTCCCAATATTATCTTAATTGCCGGCTATTTAGCGAGCGGACCTTTATAGAAAAGATATATTTATATCGGTTAATTTCACCACGTTTTTGTTTCTAAGCTATTATTGAACATTATTTACCAAATTAAAAAAATATATATAAAAATGTTTGCGTAAAGAGTTTAATTAACCAAACCTTTGGCTAATCATGCGATTAAGTAAAAGTGAACCTTGCTTTGCAGCACATTTCACATAACGTGCAATACAATTTTCGCTGGGTAATTTTCGATTAATCTCCACAGGCTTACATAAAAGTGAAACAGCATGTAGATTTATATGTATGTCTGTTTGTCTTGCTCAAGCCGAAATTAAAAGTGAATTAAAGCAATTAAATTGGTTTTCGAAAGTGGAACAAATGAGGCTGTTTAGAATCGCCGTTGGTTAGATATTTCGAATTAAATTGAACTCAAGTGATTATTGCGTTTTAAATGCTATAAAATAAAACAAAAGAGGTTATTTTTAAATTTTTTGTTTAATTTGTTTCTTTTAACTTTTTTTAATTTTTTTAATTTTTTTTTTTAATTTTTTTCTTTTAACTTTTTTTAATTTTTTTTAATTTTTATTTTTTTTTTTTAATTTTTATTTTTGTTAATTTTTTAAAATTTTTTTTTTTTTTAACTTTTTTTAATTTTTTTTTTAATTTTTATTTTTGTTAATTTTTTTTTAAATTTGTTTTTTAAGTTTTTTAAATTTTTTTTAAATTTCAATTGTAAGTTTTGCTTTTTTTAAGTACCAGTCGTCGAGATTGAGGGAAAAATTGCCTATAACATAGCAACAAACCCGTTTACAATTACTCAACTGATGACTTCATTTAAAGAACTTCGTCATTTAAGACTTCTCAAGAATATAAATGTTGTTTATGAAAACTTTGAGTCAGCTGTGGTTACGGGATAAAATTCTTACAAACAGAATGTGGGATTAAATGAGTAGCGGTTCCGAAATAGAAATTTAATTTAAAAAATTTTTTATTGAAATGAAATTAACTTTTTCGAAGTTGTTAATAGTCAATACAAAACTGAGAGTCTACTAAAATGATGGAGAGATATTATTTCGAAGCTTTATTCATTATAATTTATTCATTATAATTTATTCGATTTTTTTTTTCTGAAATATTTCGCCGAAATTTATCCATATTTAATGTCAAACTAAGTTACAATTAATCCACAGAACAAATTTAAACTCATAAATTCACGAATTTTCAACACAGCCTCAAATTTATTAACAGTTAATAAATATACACGCAAATATGGCGCTTCAAGCGGAAATAGGAAGCGGAATAGCAGCGTCTAAATACTTTTGCCGGTCAAATTGCTCGCAACAAATATGCTTAAATATAGATCACGCAAGAAAAATAACAATAAAAAAATTTAAAAACTGTAATAAATAGTTTTTCAACATCGGTGCCCCGCACGGAACTGCCACTTTGCAATATTTTCATATTTTCCGCGCGTTTGTTTTGCTCTCAGGTCTGTTGTTAATAAGAAAAACGTAGTCAATATACACACAGCACCGCATATATATTAATTCACATCATTAATGCATGTTTCTACGCGCATAATTATGTATTCAACAACATTGTTTATAATGCCAAAGTCTCACATATCCAAGATACACACACATAAGCACATATTGCTGCATGCAGCTTGGCATTATCACAGCTACTGAAGCGGCGAATATGCGAGCAAAATGTAAAAATCGTTAATCACATTATAATTTGTTGAAAAAAAAGTAAAAGCAAGAAAAAGCGTTAACTTTGACTGCGCCGCAGCTATTATACCCTACACAAATAACAAAGTGCCCCTGCAAGTACTTGAATTTGAGTGAGCAGTTTGTATGACAGCTATGTATATGCTATAGTAGTGCGATTCAAGCAATTTTTTCAGATATTGTAGTGTTGTTTTAGAAAATAAGCTGTGGCAAATTTCGTGCAGATAACTTGTCAAACAAAAAAGTTTTTCATACGAGGACTGAGTTTTGAGCGATCAGTTTGTATGGCAGCTATATGCTAATGTAGTTCGATTTGAATAATTTATTGGAGTATTATAGCATTTCTTTGTACAAAAGTATATGTCCAATTTCGTGAATATATATTAACAAATGAAAAAGTTTTCCATACAAGGATTTGATTTTGAGCGGTCAGTTTGTATGGCAGCTATATGCTATAGCGGTCCGATATCAAAGATTTCGACAAATAAGCAGCTACTTGAAGAAGAAAGTACGTGTGCGAAATTTCAGAGCGATATCTCAAAAAGCTACTACTAAAACTTCACTACTCTGTTTAGGGTATAACAAAGGAAAGAGACTATATTTATCACTATTAGTTTATTAGTTATCAATTAATTATAAAATCCGCTTAAAAGCGTAAAATTAATACGCAAGGGCGTTATAACGGCATTCAAATGAAAAAAGGGAAAAGTGTTGAAAAATTGCAAATCAGCCTCAGCTATTTTCGGCGCCGCCGGGTTAACAAGCAGAGCAGCTGTAAAATGAAGTAATTCCCAGCGGCACACAAAAGTATGTTAGTAATGTACCTATTTACATGTATGTATGTAAATAATTTTCGCAACAACACTAACTGTTATTTGGCATGTAGATACTTACTGTGCTATTTTATTTTTGGGCTTGGTCTCAAAACTTGCTGTACATGGCAAACATCCTCCCTACTGGAATACGATCCCTTTGCTTAGGCGCCGCCGTAAGCTTTCCAATAAAGCAGCTGTAAAGTAGTTGGTATTCGTTGCTAAGCGCCTACAAATTCGGGCATAGAAGTTTCACTTTTTTTTTGGGAGCAGCAAAGTACACTTGCCACACACTTGTATGCCGTTTTGTTTGAGCAGACTGTATGTATGTATATATGCGTTATCCTTCAAACACTACACATACAAACGCACACTTGTAAATATGTATATAAACACTTGTATATATCGCTTGCTGTTTGGCACGTGAGCTTTTCACTTTCTTTTCGGCCGACGGACACCGCCTTTTCGTAACTTAGCTGGACTTAGAAGTACACTGCAAACACACACAAAGAAAACACTGTAATCAATACCAACACTTTGCTTTTATTTTTTGTATATTTTTGGCACGGTTTTATTGATTTTTGCAGACGCAATGCAAATGTTTTTGTTTTTGCTGCACAAATTGATTTGTACTGCTTGACTTGCAGCGCTCATGCGGCAGAAATCACAAATATAAAACCACCCTGCTTCACTTGTACACATGTACATATGTGTGTGTGTGGGTGTGTGTTATCAAACGTAAGAGTATCCTTGGATACCGAAAAGCATTGACTCGACCACAAAACACAAAGCCGCCGCAATTGCACCTGTTTTTATATTAAAAGCAACAACAACAGCAGTTGATGCTTGTGAATGACAAACAGTCACAACAACACGAACAAAAACAAGCTGTATGATAATAATAATAAGCAGCACAAGTGCAATTTGCCTTTGACATCGAATGTCAATTGCAGATATCAAGCGCTTTTACACACACACACACCAACACATATACACACATTTCTACATAAGATTTGCAACGACTCAGGGCCAGCCATGCACAGGTACTTAAGGTCGTCAATTATGGCAACTGAAGGCTCTGTGTCACTTGCCAACGTCACTGACTTTGTGTTTGTTGTTATTGTCGCATTGATTGCTATGACTGCAGCTGATAGCTGCTGGCATATTCCTGCCTTTGTGTCGTCTTGCCTGCTGCTTTGCAAACCCTAATGTGCACTAAACTGCTATTACGCATTTCATTCAATAAATTTCAGCATTTTCTGCTACTTTTTGTGATTTTAAAACTTTAGCATTATTTAAAATAATTACACAAAATTCAATTTTTCCACAAACTTCACTCGCTTCCTTATGTACACACACTGAATTTTTACTGGGCACAGGTGTTTTTGTTATTGTTGTTACTTCGTGCATTTAGCCGAATGTTTATGTTTGTATGCGCGCGCTTTTCCACTTCCGTTCACTCGTAGCCAATCGGACACACATGCATATCCGCGTTCGAACGACCAACCGACTTCAATACGCGCTGTTCAATGAATGCTGGCTGGCGCTTGGCAGCTCTTCGTGTTTGTTTGAGAATGTTTTCAGTGCGCATTCGCTCGCTCTTTTCATTGATTTTTGTCAGTTGGGAGTTTCGGTAATGCCAACTGGCAATGCTGCGTAGAACAGGGTTGCCAAGATATTAAGTAAAAATTAGCCGGAAATGAAGCAAATAAATGCGGTGGTCAAGTAATGATTTTGGTGGGAGTTTATTTCAGTTAACCGACGAAATTTTCGAGAGAAAGTGAGATAAAAGTACATTTATGCCTAAAAAAAGGATAGGATGGAATTATTTATTAGTTTTTAGATACATTATAATAGAGAGGTTTCATCGTACCATTAGCTATGATGCAAAACCTATGGTCTTAAAATTTCTTAGGTCCGTTTTCTCTAAGTTCAACATTCAGTTAAGTTAACTCAACTGTCTGTGTAACTCAAGAAAGAATCTTTCCTTCAGAAAAGTTAACCAGAACATTGAGTAAACTACCCTTAATATGTTAATAGGATGAACTAATGTGAAATCTCAAAAAACTTTTTTTTTATATTTTCTGTTTAATCAGTAATTACGTGTATCCTAAAATTTGATTTCTAAACCCCAAAAATCTCCGTTTGCCCCTAAAAGATTATTATGGATTTCAATAATTGTTATAGCTGTCATTAAGGCCGAAATTTTGAGGATTAAATGGGAGTAAGCAACAGAGTTATCGTCACTAATCCTTGAATTAATCCGGATTAACTGCATTAATTTCTGAAATTGCCTGCAGATACAGTATAGCCTTGAAAGACGGCAGACGGGGATCAACTGCAATAATCTGGATTAATGCTGCCGTCTGTCAAGGCTATAATGCACCTGCAGGCAATTCCAAAGTGAACATCTAGGTAGACAGCCAAACAGCAATCAAGGCTGTAACCTTATGACGGATATCGACCAGAAGTGTCTTGGCAAGCAGGACTGTTGTGGAAAGTGATGCCATAAGTAAGCAACTTCACTTCTACTCGGTGCCAGATCATAAAGGCATCAATGGCAATGAAATATTGGACCAGGTTTCTAAGAATGGCAACACTGGAAACCCATTCATTGACTATACGACGATCTCCGTAATAAGGTAAACAAAATCAAATGAGACTGACTGATCGAGAAGACTGGAGTAAATTTCAAGAGCAAGGCACCATGGAAACAGTGAAGCATCTCTTGTACATTTGTGTCGTGTTGACGAGACTACGCTGTAAGCATATGGGTCGCCATGATATGATACAATGGAGGAAGTATCGACAGTGAGGCTACAGAGTCTGTTAAAATTCGCGTCATCCTTAAGGATAACTGCTCCTCATGGACCTAGCAACTAAACTTCATTTCGTATACGTGGCGATGGAATGAAAAACCCATTAAACATTTAAACTTATTCATATAAATTTCAGTTATGAAAGTTCTGATTTTGTTTTAAAGTCGGCTTATCATGACAGTCGCGTGAAATGCTTATGCGAGCAAGTCAGTTACTAAGAATAAGACTTGAACAAATAACAACAAAATAAGAGAGTATTTTAAGAAAAAAAAATGTTTGAAGCACCTCTCTTTGGACTAATGTAAAGCCGTAAAATTCGCATAATACTGTTTTTCACAACTCGAGATTTACCAATTGTGGGAACAAGTCATAATTATGCATAAGGCAACACTACAAACCTCTGACTTGGCAGCACTGCTCTGAAAGTTATCAAACGTCAAATCCAATTTGTAAATAAACAAATAAGAGCAATTAAGTTAGAGCATTTTCTTATCAATTACTTACAAAAATAGTGCAACAGATGTGAAATTAACTTAAAAATGCAAGTTAGCACTAATGATTATTATGAGGACAGTGGTCGAGAGGGACAAATACGCTGCATTTTTCTCAGCGAGTTCCATGCGACTGCTGGCTGCAAAATTAGCTGCCAAGTGAGTTTCCAATACAAATTCCATTTATTACAAATTATTTATGCCATATGTTCAAATCTTAAACTCTAGGTACCAGCGGATTATGTTAGCAAGGAAGTATTTGATGCCATAAATGTTTATATTATACCCAAGCCGCATCTACAACGTTGCATACTCACAGTGAATGCGTTGGATATAAAAGTCGTCGGCTATCCAGTGGGCATTGAGAATCAACAAAAGTATGCACGTAATGCATTCCTATTTAATTTGTGCTTCGTTTGCGATTCGTGGGCACGTTCGGTGCAGTATGAGCCGGTGGTCAAGAAATTGTCTGAATATTTGGTAAATTTTACAAATCTTAACTCTATTAAGCATTGGAAATATAATATTGTTTTAACTACTGTTGCAGATAATGATGGAAGAAGAGTCCTGCTTTCTATCGAAAGAGGGCGACCACAAGCTGAAATTACAAAAAATCTTTGAAACTGTAATCAAAGATTTGAATGAGAAAAAGGTTACTACTATTGTGGGTTAGTTCATTTTCTGTGTATGTATTTTTTATAACTTTAACTTTATGTTTAATACTTGCAGAGGGCGACACTACTATTTACTTAAAAATTGTTATACATAAACCCGATCCACCTGTAGTTAAAGATCACATGGTGCCTTTACTGTTGGTCGACTTTAAAAATACGCCTCTAGACAAGTGGGATTTGACTACGCAACAGGTAATCAGCTACAGTTTTAGTATTACAAAAAAATAATACCATCATCATACTCATTCCAGATTTTTCCTTATATTAATGGCATCAATCATATTGCGCGTATTGCCGCCGAGGCAGACGTCGAAACCAATCTCGTAAAGTCGTGCATACAAAATTTAGCCTACTATGGTGTCGTACATCTACTGCCCATACTTAAATATAGCAACGTGTACATGTGCACACAACACTTGAAGAGTTTAATCAAGATGCCCTCACTGAGTCAGGCATGTCGCAAATATGTCGCCTTAAATTCCGACAAGACTCATCCATCTATACAGAAAGTCTTCCAATTTTACGCTTCCATGACGCACGGTGTGACGCTGCGCGCCATTTGTCAGCGTTTATGTCCACAAAATTACAATATCGATGAGCGAAAATTGGTTATATTCGGTTTACAGCATAAATTCATACGCTGCATTCACAAATATCCCGTCTTTACTGGTTCTGTGCCCTCCGGCAGGCAAAAAATGTATACTGGGCTTTCTAGTTTTGATGAGATTTGCTGTAAAACCGGTCTATCGCCATTAGATATTGAAAGAGACATTGATAAGGATACAAATGTAACGGTGATATGGAAATAAATGTTTTCGATTTTGTTAATAATAATATGCCAATAAAATTTTTTGCATATTTACCTTACTAAAACATATTATTTCTTTGTTCTTGGGTTTCTCACAACAGGTGTCAGCTATCTTCCATTTTCTTTTAATATAAAATAGATATCCCCCATATGAGTTAACTAATTTTCCCTATGAAAGATAATAGCCCATCAAATATCCTCAACTTGGAGTTTTGGTTAATGGAACTAGTACTCTTCCATGTCAGGAACCACTTGATGCTTATCTAATCCCAGTCATCCAAAACCCCCCTTAATAGGGTCCAAGTTGATTTTGGGAAACCGAACATATTAAGGATCCCTAAGAAGGGCGTTTTTCAAATCCTAAAATCTAAAACTTACTGATCCAACGAGATGAGATCTCCGAAATAAGGTCCATTCCGGTAAAGTAGAACGTCGGAATCTTCTTCTACTTCGACTGCATCCGTGACAACGTTGGACCAATGCGTCGCGGAGCCTTTTCCACGTGACATCTTCACGGCGCAAACACCTCATAACGAAGCCGATAGAGCAGAGATGTTGTGTGCTTATTCGGCGAAGGATCGAAGCTCGAGGGGAATGTTGAAAGGCGAGTCTTCTGCGGGATCCTTCAATCAACTCTTGCTTCAGACTGCCAGACCCCAGGAAATCAGAAGTGATAGTCATTATGGTAGCAGCAGAAGTACTTCTCCATAGTGCGGTTCCTCTCAGGGTGGTAAGTTCGCTAGCAGTGAGGTCTGAGCTAATCAGGAAATGCACGACCACATCATCATTAACGACAGAAAACACTCAAGAAGTACCTTAGAAGAATGGTGACGAGTTGACAGTTGGTGGCCAGATAACAATTCGGTTCCGTTCCGGTAATTTATGCTTAGTCACCTGCGGAATCGCTGGAACCTCTAAATCCGATGAGCTTTCAAGAAAGGGCACCGTTACCCAATTTGGATGAGAACTGTTTTTTTGCAGTTTTTGTTGTTGTAACGGTTATCTAGTCCCCGTTTGGGTGGTAAGGTTCAGATAAGTTGTCGAGGTCATCTAGCGGTAGGCTCAGGAAACGTTCTGTTTCGATGGAGTCGGACCATAGGGTGAGAAGTGCCAGATGTCTAGGGTTAGCTGGACATGCAAAGAGGTCATTGGAGTCATGCGAGGACGCATTGCATGCTGGACATATATTTGATATGTCGAGGTCGATTCTGGATGAGTAGGAGTTTAACCAGATACAGTATCCAGAACGAAGCTGCATATGGATCACTCTCGATTCTCGCTGCAACTCGAGCTCGTCGTATACATTGGGTGATGGTTTGACTCCAAGTAACCCACTCACTAAGAGGGAGTCGATGAAGGTATTTATCGCTCCACTGTGAATGGCGGTACATGTCTGAAGTCAGTTTCGTCCGAAGTCTGGTCACCGTATAGTCTTATGTCGTCGACGTAGTTGGGGAAGAACCATTTGATGTTCCAAGGAGGTGGTTCCGATTGGTCTTATGCCGTCTTCGTGCATTCTGGTTATGAGTCTATGGCCCTCATGCGAGCGTTGGCCAGTCCTTTTTTAATTGCGAAAGCTTTCTGATCCAGACTGAAACGTAAAAGATCCATTGAACTATAAGCTATAAACACAGAGTACATCGCCGCAATGATAGGCGTCCTAACTGGACAATGGCACTCACGAGGTGGGGCTTAAGAGATTAAAGGACGAAACTTGTAAAAGTTGTAGAGAAAAAGATGAGATGGAAACATCTAGACACTTTCTCCTCCACTATCCAGCTTTCGCCTGACTAAGTTTGAGACATAACGATTGCCACACTTTCTATGAACCTAGCTAATTGGATCGAGTTGTTATTAGCCGTATAGTCTAGGCGCTTTCCGGATATACAAGCATTTTTTTTTATCCATATCCGGTAGTTCTGGGCGTCACAACGGACACGCGTTTCTAGCTGTCCAAGTGGGACTACTTGTGACCTCACGAATATCAGCCAGTTTGTGTCACTTAACCTAATACAACCTATGGTCTATTGCCGTCATAACAACTATTTTTCGGTTTCTCTGACGAAAACATTTAATATATTTCGACTAAGTGAGATTTGAGTAGTCCTACAACAACAAAACCCAACTATGGATATTGTAATTTCTGGATTTTTATAATTTAAGAAATAATTGGTTGGGTCCCATCGGTCCAACTCTTACTCTAGACCACATATATCGAATATTTTAGTTTCCATGCTTTAAGTTAAGATTATTCCGTACCTATCAGTCATCTCATAAAATCGGTCTATATCTTCCTTCGACTCAACATATAGTTGCTAACAAGCCTAATAATGCATATATTCCACTCGCTTGCTTATTTTTTACGCAAAAGCACTCATTCACTTTTCCCCCTTTTGAGTGAAAATCTCCACGCTGAAACGCAAAGAAGCAACACTGCGACTTGAGTGACTTGTGTGGCGATTCACATAGAAAACGCTTGCGTTTGGCATTGTCTGCTAGTAAACATATTTGTGGTGGCAGATCGTGCGGTACGTGTGACTCGGGCGCAGAAAAAATTTGTGCCGGCTTAAGAGGACACTAAATTTTCTATCTACATACATACATAAGTATGTATATAGCTGTGTGCAAAAACAACAAATGCATGTGCATATAAATTGTTTCGGAAATCAGAAACCAACAAGAAGTGAAGTGAACTTCGGAAAGTAGTGAATTAGAAATGCATTATGTGAATTGTATTTGATGGAAACGCTTTGCTTTTGTAGCTCTCAGATACAAAACGATCGTCGGCGCACGCACACCAAGCAATAACATAGCTAAAGCAGATACATATACATATGTGTGTATATGTGTTGTTGTTAGTGTTTTGTTGATAAATCGCAAAGCCAGCCGATACGAAATATGTGCGTGTAGTTGTGTGTGTGCCTTTGGAGCGGATTTCGCAGCTGTGTGCAAGTGTATGTGTGTGTATCTGTGCGCCGCTGCCGCATGAATCATCTGTGAGTCGCACAAACGCTGCGAATTGAAACAGCGAAATGTGATAATAAAATAACAACAAGAAGTGTTTATAAATAAAATATAAATAATATTAAAAAAGATAAAAATAAATGCTAAAAACAAAAACAAACACCAGCGACACAGTTTACAGGCGACAACAACACAGCAACTATAATAATTTTACAAGCGAAGCAGCGAATTGACCATAGCTTTTGTTGTTGTTAAATAATTTAAAATGCGAAAATATACAGACGTGTGTGCATAACAGTAGTTTGTGATATGTGTTGTAGCCATTTTAAGCAATAAACGAAGGGTGAAATTTCTCTTGGCAAAAAAAGCGAAAAAATAGCCACGACAAAGCGCGGACGGACACAGTGTCTTTTTGCAATTAACGAAAGTATGCGAATATCTGCATGTGTGTTAAACAACAATAACAATAAAAACAGCAACGAAATTGTTATTGCTTGAAAGTTGAGCAATTAACACGCATTTCGCCGTGGAAGAAGCTGCAGAGATAATTGAAGAAAAAAGTGTATGGAGATTTGAAAAGGTAAAGCATTCATTTATGCCACAAAGCGCAGTTAGTTATAAGCACATATACATATGTATGTTCATATGTACTCTGTATATAAATATATGAACATACATATGTATGTGTGTATGTATATGCATAGAAAACATAAAAACATTAAAAGCTAGTTAGCACTCGTGACAAGAATGCGCCGCTTGCAGGCAGCCAGGCCGGTACTGGGTGTGTGGGTGCACCTTAAATAATTGTTGCAGCATTAGATGGCTGAGTTGCAGGCTTTTTTATGCGCTGCTCGGTCTAAAGCCATTATCTCTATACATGTACATATGTACTATATGCTAAGCATGCTTCCCTCCTTCTTCCATGCTTACGTGTGTGTTTGTTTGTACCTGTTCAACTCGAGTTTTTGTAATCGTTTTGAGTAGTCTGGCGACTTGTTAAAAAGTAAACACAAAACTCAAGCACACATAGATACAAACATACGTATATATACACATAAGTATGTACACTCGCTTATATGCCTGTGCCAGCATCTACGCTCAGAAAGAAATATTAGTGGGGATGTTTAGGCAAATGATGAGCTGACAAATCTTAATGGATTAGAGCCCTCAAAAAGGAATAACTCTTTCTATTTCAGGCTTTATCTACCATATAACGAGATTTCCAATAGGCACTCTATAAAAGTAGAACGGTAGGGACAGCAAACGACGCTATATTTATCCCCCTTTTTTTGAACGTTTCTCTTCGGTAAAGTTTGCCATTACATCGTGGAAAGATATACGATCCAACAATGAGTCAAAATTGTTAAAATTTTTTACCTAAATTCGCAGACAGTGTCCTCAACTTTGAGAGTTTGAGGAGCCCCAGCGGTCAGCGAGTAGAATTTGTCCACTGTAAGCCATGCCTGTCGCAAGAGTCGACTAAAATTCAATAGTGCATCTATATCCTTTGTTGGCTTGCCTCAAAATATCAGCAGAATCTTGTCAAAACTAGTTCTATAACACTCAGCTTGAAGAGTCCTTTCAAAAATAATGCTATAATACTCAACTTGAACTGCTATTATAAACTTTGAATGAGGTTCCATCCAATGAAAAGAGATTTGACAAAAGCTAAAAGGTCAGATGACTTAAATCTGATACTGCGGGGATCAGTACACCCTCGGAGTGCGCTCCAATCTGCTTTTTGTGTTTTGGTCCTTTGGGGAGTTTCGTGATGGCTGGCGTCTAAACCGGAATGAAGGTATAATTGAAATTTTAAGATTAATGTGGACTTGCATTGCGGCCGGGTCCCACAGACCGGCAGAGATTTTAGATCGGCCTCGAACCCGACCAAAATGAAAATGGTGTCGCTTCCATCTTACCACTTGGAACTAAAAAATGCTTGCAAAAGGGTTGTATTATTTTGGGCGCTGCTCAATGCATTGACTTAACTCTGATACCACGGGGATAAAAAGGTCTTGGAGCTCAACATTGCGTTGATCAACGCTTTGTTTTGATCTATGTATGTGCATTTAAACACCGTGAGATTAGATCATCAATGCCAGTTACTAACGTAAAACACAACAGCCCTTATATATTTGAGTATAAAATAATCTTTTTCAATAGTTTCACAATGGGCGACGCTGATTTTAGGGTCTCTTCATATTTTGAAACCAAAAAACTGGATCTTAATCTAAATAAGACTTGTTAGTAGTATAAAAGTATGCTTTGAGACATACTATATATGATGTACATTTATAGAATTTAAATTACTATAATGATTGGTGATTCGTTTAGATTTTCTCAATCCTGTAACCGATCTCCTGCAGGACCTCTGAAAAAAGGTATTTGGCGAGAGGAAAAAATTTCTACTTAAAATTAACTCAAAACAAAATTTTTTATTACAATAGTTGAGAACAGGTAATGATAGAAAGTCTAGTCAAAATTTCGATTTTTTTACAAAATAGCAATGTCCCGAAAAAACTATTTATTTTTTGCAAAAGTGTACACTTCGGAGTAGCTTAAATACTCGAAGTTATTATAAAAATCTCATTTCTTCGATCATTTCCTGATAAATATACATATCTAAGAAGGTCGTATAAAATTTTAAAATTTTCGGTTCAGTGGTTTTAAAGAAATATTCCTCACAACCACCGAAAACAGCGCTACGAGAAAAAGGCGCTTAAAGTTTTGGAAATCATTAAGTACATCAAGAGTACAATTTTTCACCAATAAAATTAGCATCAAATTGTACGCAAACATAGTGGCCATATTCACACAAAATTTCAAATTGACACGAACGATAGTCTCCGTGTACCATTGCTGCCTGATTTGAATAAACTTACGCTTACGGATTTGTAGGCATAGAAGTCATGGATTTTTTTTCGCTATTTTATCAATTGAATAATATTTTTATAATATTTTAGAGCACTAAAATAAACTTCAGGCGAAAAATCCATTTACTTTAGATAATTCCAGAGATTCATTTCTTTTAAACGAAAATGAAATAGAAATTATTTTTAAAATGTGCACCTCGAAATTTGTACTTTTACAAAATGATATGCTAAAATCGTTTAAACTTTTTATTTTATTAATTTTTGTCAACTAATCACCGATACTAATGAGCCATATTTTATCGCATAAAATTTAAAAAATTTTGTATTGCTATTAGGAACTGCGTTGGAGAAAGCTGTTATCTTTTAATAGCAGCTAAGATAGTAAAATTGTACGTAACATATATACATACATACATATTGTACATACTACATAAGTATATTTAACAAGTGAATACTCATCAAGTTGTAAGAAAGCACTTTATGAATCAATTATTTTACTCAAGTAGTGTGTTATCAGGAAATTGAAAGAAAGAGTTTCTTATATAAAACTCGATGGTACTTGTAATACGGAAAGTATATATAAACAATATATATTATTTTTAGATATTTTCTGTTTATTTCGTATTAAAAAGTTCATTTGCTCCATTAGTGATGAGCGGAAGGGTGAAATATTTTTCACGATAAGGTGTAAAATAAAGTTTAGTTTAAAAAAAAATATAGGAAGTGAAGAAATAACCATATTCATCACTAAATGACATACTGAGATGCATATAATGCCTTAATCTATACAAATTTTATAGAAAATTATCTTAAATTTATAGAGATGTCTCCGAGATCACGAGCGTCGATTTCAGCCATCAAATAGTAGGTTATCATGGCACGATAACGGTTGCCATTGAATGCTAGGGTTTCACCGGCATCATTTTTGAAGAAATATGGACCGATGACTCCACCGACATACAAATCCCCCTCCCCCCCAAACCGTTGTTTTTGGGGTGAAATATCACCCTTCAATCTCTTTAGACTTCGTCCAAATGCACCAATTTCGCTCGTTTATTTTTACATACCCATTGAGCCAGAAATGGGACTCATCGCTGAACAAAATTTGGCTCAAAGACGTCGGATCTTGTGGGAACTTTTCAAAAGTCCTTAGAGCTAAGTACATTTGCTTAGGAAAACGTATTTATACGCCTTCAATTAAAGTCTCGACGTAAAATGTGCTAAGTCTTTCCATGCGTCAATACGAGTTGCTGAAAACGGCGGGAAACGACCCTCCACGGTCTTCGTGTACACTCTCAGCTACAGCTGCTTTATTTTCTTCACTGCGTGCTGGACTTGGCCTTTCCGGTCAAATATTATCTAATAATGAAGTGATGATGGTGTTGTGAATAAGAGGCTCAGTAGGCCGATTATGTAGACCACAAGTTATTGGAAAATGTACCTCTACCTGAATCACCCGTTATTAGGGTTCTAGGTAAATATATTTTTACAACAAAAAATATTTTTTTTGTCTTTAGATGGTCGAAGTCTCTCCAACTTTTTTTGGATTATGGTGATTCGTGTTAGGGAAGTTCAACTGTAAATAGGTCTTCAAAATAAACTAAATGATTCAACAGAGCTTTAAGCTCAAAAACAGCTTTGGAGATTACCAAACTATTAACAAATCCACTTTTAAAACTTTTTCATTTACCTTACTAACATTTTTCAGTGGCTCAATTGCATTGTCTCAATAACACAAATGCAGTCGCTGCAACTCCAACGAAGCAACAAAGGCCAGCAGAGCAGTAAGGCAGTGAGGCGCTTTTGTGCGCACACGCCTATTCCGCTCACTGCCATTTATGTACATAATAGGATACAAACATACGCACATACAGATGTACAACAATTAATAAACACTCCGAGTGATACAGACTTCCACGCACACACATTTTTACATACATAAATACATGCAAAAGCAAGCGGACAAGAGTCCATGACAGCAGCGACAACAAGACAGTGTGTGGTTACAGATAAAATGCAGTGAAAAATGTGTCAAGCAAAAAGAGGAAAAAATTAAGAGTGAATTTATTATCAGTAATTCAATATACATACATATGTACGAGTATGTATGTAGGCATACATTGTACTGCCTGTCATAAAATAATTGTATATATGTTTGTGTGAATACACTTGCTTATGCCATATTAGTAGTAATTATCTGTGTATGTATGTACATATGTATGTGTACATATGTATGTATGTATTCAATCACTTATCAAAGTGTAAAAATATTTTTTATCGCGCGCCTGTTATTGCTTTCATTCAAACTGAGCACTTACATATTTGGAGGCAGCGAGGTGCGTGGGGAAGAGTGTGGAAACCAAATACTCATCATTGTGGTCATAAATGCGGTTGTCGCGTATTAATAGCGCCAATACCGAAATTGTTTAAACGCTTTCTGAATTTTTATTTCGTGGTCGCCAGCCATTCATTAATTCACTGAGGCACCACTTGCCAGTGCACATGTGTGACACCTTGTTATTACTTTTATATACATATGTATGTATGTATGTTTGGGTGCGCCTAAAAATGCATCAGTTCACTCGTCAGTCAGACACCTGTGCGAATTCGCATTACAACAACTTTCATAATTTTGTTGACTTACAAAAACAATACACAATTTTAAAGACATTTTTGAAATATTTTTCTTTTTTATATATTTCCACGTTTGGGTTTTTTTAATCTATTTTAAATTTAGAAAGTGATTAACTATTTTCATAGCTTGTCGCTAATTTTTTGCTGCGGTTTGAAAAGTTTAGAAAAATCTGTCAATTAATTGTTTGTCTATTAATTATTTGTAAATCACTTTGAAAAGTATGGTTGCCAGCTGTGCACGTAATCGATAATTGGCTTTAATTCGCTATAATTGCGATAATTTTTGACACGTTTGCGCCTAAGTATGTGTAGAAAGCTAAGCTTGAAGAAAATTTCTTCATAGCCAGAAGAAATAATTAAGAAAATTACTATTTTATTACTAAATTACTTATATTTCAACAGCAAAGAAAACTCTAAATTTTTTATTATTTTAGCTGTCAAAAAATTGATTGAACTTGTAGAACACAACAGTTTTTTAACTAAACTTAACATTTTTGGAATCTAAATTGAAATAGAAAAACACGCGAAAAAGCTTCTTAATATCATTCTCAGGTGAATTTTTTGTGGCATAAAGAAGGGTATAGAAAAGTCTTTATCTTCATTTGAATCGGTAGTTTTTTATGGCAGCTATACGCTATAGCGATCCTTTTTGAACAATATATTCAGAGATTGCATCCCTGCCTTGGAAAATATTCTTGCCAAATTTCGTATAGACATCTTGTCAAAAAAATTTCCATACAAAAACTTGATTTAGATTGTTCAGTTTGTATGATATTGATGTCCGATGCGGGCGGTTCAAACACATTCGCTAAAAGAAGAAGACGTGAACAAAATTTCAGATCAATATCTCTAAAACTGAGTGACTAGTTCTCAGGTTTGTTCTAGTTGAATGAACAGCTGTGATTACGTATCAATTCTCCGAAGTAGTCTTGATTCTTTCTTGACTTCCAACACTGAAAAAATTGGATATTTCAGATGGACAAAGCGGAAATTCATGTTGGCAAACTAAAGATTGGAAAATAAAATACAAAAGTAGACCGATAGGGACCGCAAACGACGCCATATTTTATCTCACTCTTTTGACACTTCTCTACAGTAAGGTTTGCCATTTCATTCTGGAAAGATATGCGATCCAATAACGAGTCCAAAATACTAAAATTGACTACCGAAATGCGCAGTCAGTGATCTCAACTATAGGAGCACTACATCCACTTTATGGTCGTCATAATCGTTTTGTCAGATCAAAAATTGAGCGTCCAATGGAAACGTTTGAACCGACAGGCACAGTACAAAATGTTCCCGTACCAGTGAGACAAAGAAGCACCCGTTGTGTCGAGAATGTTGCTGCTGCTAGAGGATCAATTGAGGAAGTCAAGTCGTTCACAAGTGTTGGACATCTCTGTGACGTCGTTTCAGCGAATTTTTGCGAAAAGATCTTGGCCTACATTCTTACAAGGCCAAATTGACGCAAGAACTGAAGCCGATTGACCATCAGAAACGTCGTATGTTAATGAATTGGGCTGAGCAACAACTTGAAAATTATCCGGATTTTCATCGAAAAATTATCTTCAGCGATGAGTCTCAATTATGGCTGAATGGCTTCGTCGATAAGTAAAATATGCGAAATATGTGTTACTGATCAGCCAGCAATGCACACGTACTCCATGAGTCACCATTGCATCCCGAAATAATTACGGTTTGGTGCGGTTTATGGGCCGGCATTTTCCGTGATGATCAAAACCGGAAGGTTACTATGAAAGAGAATCGCCACCGTTCAATGATAATCAAATATTATATTTTTGGCCCGAATTGAATGATATGGACTAGGACAATATGTGGTTTCAACAGAAGGCCGTACAAGCCACACAGCGAATGTCACAATCGATTTATTGAAAACTAAGTTTGGTGAACGTATTATCTCACGAAATAGCCCATTCAATTGTCCGCCCCGGTGATGCGATTTGACGCCGTTAGACTATTTCCTGTAAGGCTACGTCAAGTCTATGAACGATTGATGAACTTCGCACGAATATTGGACGTGAAATTGCAGCAGTATCGACCGATTTATGCTTGAAACCGTCGAAAATTGGATTCAGCGTCTGGACTTCTGCAGCGTGCCCTTGATGACCATGCAAAGGAATTGAATTCTATACATAATGGCATCGAATGTACTTTCACAAGAATAAACAATTTCATTGATATCCCAAAAAACTTTTGTAGCGCTCTTATTGAAAGAATAAGAATATAGAAAAAATCACTGGAAATTGTGCCTCAATTTGATCGTCAATTTCAGTAAAAGTCATATCCAAATTTAAAATAATACTTTCATTAAAACATATGCAGTTGCAGGTAAATATAGCCAAATATTGTGCAATATTATCAAAATTATGTAACATAGCTCTTTCATCTTATATCCGCAGCTGTAACACAGATCGGAAATATTCACATACATACATATAATATTATATAATCACGACATGTGTGAATATGCAAATACAGGTTAGCTACCGAACACGTTTTCGATTTCAAGCCACGCATACCTACATTCAAGCAACTCACACGAGCTTCACTCAGAGCTGCTGCTAAATGTACTATGGGCTATGGCTGCATTCTAGCCTAGAGCTAATTTTTATGATCACTGATACGACACACACCTTTAGAGGTGTGGATATTGTAACATGAATTTTTTAGATATTTTCTATATACCAATACACATGCATCAATGTTTAATATGAGTATGAACCAGCAAGGTTTGACAACTGGCTTGATTACACTGAGAGTATGAAAGTAAGAGTAGAGATTTTCTCATACATAAACATAGAGAAACAAATTGTAAACCATATAACAGGTGAGCTTCTGCTTCGATTCTTTGCATCATAAAATTATTTCTTTTCTGCTGTAGAAGGTTCAATGGATCACCTTCCTTCAACTCAGTTTGCTCACGTCTCATATTCTTGTACTTTTATGAAATGAAACACTGTCAGCATATTCATTTGTGGCTGTCACTTTTTCGATACGATGATTCGTCACTTAATAGCGCCATTTTAAACTCATGTTTTAAGTTTTCTATTTTAAGTTCATAGAGAAAGTTTCTTTTCGAATTTCTTTGCTTATTACGACACCAGAGAAACGCCGCCATAATATGAAGCAAATTAAATAATACGATGAGAAGAGTCTGGAAATAAGCTGCAAAAGTTGGTAATTGAAAAAGAAATTACTTGCTTTTACATATGTATATGCTAGTATGTACACATTTTGGCAAAAGTGTGCCAATGTTTGTTCCAATCTTCAAAGCCTTTTGGTATAAGCTTGGGTTCTTCCAGCAATGTCACCTTTCCCGTCGGGTATAATATAATATATGTATGTATACTTTATATAAACCATGTCAATTACATCTTAAAGTTTTAGACATTTTCCGAGATGTCATCAATGATAAAAGCGAGGAGCGAAAGTTTGACAGTTCGTTTTGTTTTTTCCGTTGTGTGCCGCAATCTAGTATCTCTGAAATTTTATTGTAATTTGAATAAGTGCTTTTCATATGTATTATTTACATACATATATTGTATATGAGTTTATGGAAATCAAATGCGTAATTCCACTCTGTTTTGAAGCCAGTGCACTTAAGCCTCTGGAGTTATGAAATTATTTCATCAGAGCCATCTGGCTTAAATCCCATTACAAAGTCGCAAAAGAACTTACATTTTTCTTTATTTTATGATGGCTTTGCGACATAAAAATTAAATAAATAATTTCTGCTTTTTGTTGTCAATTTAAGATTATGTAGGCTTGACTTGTATTCAAGGTCCCAAAACGCAAGAACAATGTGTTCATGTGCCAATATGACAAAGAATCACTCGAAGTAATGAAAATATTGCTGACGTTCAAGCAAGTGTTGTTGAAAACCGCAATATGTCGATTCCAAGACATTCAGAAAAATTGGGACTGTCTCAGACCACAACCTGGCGAATTTTGAGGTCTTTTGTGAACGATTAAGACGAAATATCTCCTGTCATCAAACAAACAGTCGTCACAGTCGGGTCCCAAGTTACTGTTGATAGACATAACTTCGAAGTTGTAGATATTTTCGTTTATCTTGGAACCAGTATCAACACCATCAACAATATCAGCCCTGAAATTCAACACAGAATAACTATTGCCAACAGGTACTACTAAGTAGGTAATTGATAAGAAAGTTCTCTCTCAACGAACAAAGACCAATTCACAAGTCACTCATGCTCTCCGTCCTGTTATATGGCATGGACGATGACAACATCTGACGAGACGGTCTTAGAAGTGTTCGATAGAAAGGTTCTGCGGAAGATTTATGGTCCTTGCGCATTAACAACGGCGAATATCACATTCGATGGAACGTGTATGAGATATACAGCGACATTGATATAGTTCAGCGAATCAACAGACAGTGTATACGCTGGTTTAGCCATGTCGTCCGCATGGATGAAAACACTCCATCTCTAAAAGTATTCGACGCAGTACTCACTCGGGAAAGTAGAGGAAGACGAAGACCTCCACTCCATTGGAAAGACCAGGTGGAGAAGGCCCATCTACACTTCTAATCACTAACTGGCGCCAAACATCGAAAAGGAAGAACGACTGGCGCGCTGTTGTAAAGTCGACCTTAACCGCTTAAGTGGTGTCTATACCAATAAAGAAGAAGAATGATCAGAACTAAATTGAACAATAATAAATTAATACCATCTGATCAAATTTGACCCGGACTGACCACATTTCAACAACAAATTTTCACGTATTTTAATACAAATTTTTGTTATCACTTAAGTAGGGTTTTGACTCAAGACAAGCATGTAAAAGCTTAATTCAAGTTTCCTTACACTTGTTTCAAGCCTCTACAGGGATTTCCATGGTAAATCCGTATAAAAACTGTTCATGTCGTGATTGTTTACTTATAAGTAAGTTTCGGTTATTGATTATTATATTTTTTCGAGGTGAGAATTACCATCGAAGAGTTTCTTAAAATAATTCTTCTCAAAAAATCAGTGTTAGTTACAAATCAATCTCGAAATTAAATCTTAAAAAAAGAGGTTACCCATATTCATTTTCATAAAATCTTTGTAAAAATCACTTTCTACATTTGTATTAAGTAATGGTGAAATTTTGTGAGCAAAGCAACGCATTTGTGAACTAAAGGCTTTTATATAGAAAACCACTTTGATAACACGATAAAACTGAATCATCGAATAAATATTTATAGATTATATACAAGTACATACATATGTATATACAACTGGTGGTAAATGAGTAAAAGAATATACGAATTTCAAAGTATGTAGTAAGAGCAGTGAGGTCTTAGCTGTAATCTAGTTTTCTACTCGTAAGTGTTTTTAAAGTAGATCAACTAACAGATTAATAGATATTATGTCGGAAAGTTATACCTATTTACAATGAGCTTATTTAAATTGATAAAAATTTTCTAATAAGTAGAACTTTTATTATGTTTTCAGCAATGAACAACAAAAATTAAATAATTTCGTAACAATGATTTTGAATTCAATTTCGTTTAGTCAATTTTTCCAAAACTCTTTCTAACTTCTTAACCTCTCTAAAAAGCCTAATAAAGCAGTTGGGCATAAAATAATAGCGAAGTGCGTAACAAATGAATCCGTAATGAATACCAAAAGGGACTGAACTGACGTTAGTCTGGAGTCCATCCGATTTACTGCATGAATCATGCCGCTATAATGTTGAATATATGTATGTATATATCCATACATAATATAAATTTAGATTTATATTTACGTTGTGCTTGAGTACACACGAAAATTTATTATTTAATAATTATATGACTAATACTACGAGCACATACAAATTTACAATGCGATCGTGTTTGCTTTTATTATAGCAAGCTATTCTTCGATAGAATCGTAGATATGCCATATACATAAAAACAAATATGTATATCAAATTTATTATTCACATCACGTCGCTAATATCGAGGTAATTATAATGTTTCTAACTAATTTTTGAGGGCTTTGACATTTAAACAAAAAAATAAAGACTGAAGACAATAGGAGAATAAAATGTTATTATAATAGCAGATAATTTTATTTTCTTCTCAAAATGTCGGAACTTTTTTAATGCAAATTATGAGAGTTTAAATGCCAACTAGTTATACTAGTTGGCTAGATTGAGGGAGAGTATCACTTTCCGGAAAAAGGTTTATTAAGTTTGCCACATCATTGTTAAGAACTTGTTTGTAACACCCAGAAGGAAACTTCGAACCTATAAAATATATATAGAGTGATCCATTTCAAGGTTCTTTACTTTTTAAAGAAAGACACAGACACTTCAAAATTTAATGGAGAATGTTTATTATCGTTCTAAAGAACATTCTTGGGCATTTATTTTTTTGAAAATTATGTCTTTCAAATGTTGGCCGTGGGTACGTCTCAGATGGTTCATCAGTTGAGTCCAAACTTTGATGAATGGTTCGAACATTTCGATTGATATATGGGGAATGACACGCGTGAAGTCCAAGGCCTGAACCGAAGCGGGATTGTTCGTATAGACTTTAAACTTTACATACCCTCTAAGGCAAGAGTCTAACGGTGTGATATCACACGATCTTGGTGTCCAATCGACCGGCCCAAAACCTGAAATTATCTGCTCGCCAAAGTGATCTCTCAATAAATCCATTGATTGATACGATGCGTGGAAAGTGGCGGCGTCTTGTTGAAACCAAATGTCGTCGAGATCATGAGATTCAATTTCGGACATTAAATAGTAAGTTATCATGGCTCGATAATGGTCGCCATTCACGGTTACGTTTTCACCGGCGTCATTTTTGAAGAAATATGGACCGAAGATTCCACCTGCTCATAAACCACACCAAACCGTAATTTTTTCTGGTTGAAATGACAGCTTTTGAATCTTTTCAGGTTGCTCTTTGTCACAAATGTTGCAATTTTGCTTGTTTACATACCCATTGAGCTACAAATGGACCTCACCGCTGAACAAAGTTTGGCTTGAAAACGTCGGATTTTCTTGGAACCTTTAAAGAGCTCATACAGCGAAGCTATGTTACTTGGAAGTTCGAGCAGCTTCAGTTCTTGCACAAGTTGTATTCTGCAAGCTTTTCATTTAAGATTTCGACCTAAAATGCGCCAAGAATCACGCGTGATCTGCCAAAAAACGTTATTGAAAAAAGTACCTCTAACGAAGTTTCAACTCTAAAAGTTGATAAACACGTAGAAAATAACAATATATATATATTTTTTAATTATATTCTAATAGCTTTCAAGGTAGTTACGTTTACTTTGCCTTCAGCATTCCAGTTAAGTCCGAAATTTGAATCCCGTGCGTTTTGAGCTTCAAGAATTTGAAACTTTGATGGCATAACCCTGACACCATTTTGATGGAAAAAGTTCGTGCAGACCAAAATTTCAGAGTAAAATGTAACTTATTCACTCAAATCAAGTTTAAAGATATTTGAATTGTGGCTCAAGGAAAGCCTACATTGTACTTACATATATGTATACTATACTTCAATTCTGGTGAAAAAGATTCTTGGACACAATTTCCGGCATATTTTGATATAAATATTTATTTATGTACATTAATATATTTTTGTTTCATTTACTATACTTCATTTAATCGAAAACTGTAGGATCCAGATTTTTCGCTTATTTATTAAGTAATCGTCAGCAATTCTTCAAGCGCCCTCTTAGCTTATTTCTCGTTTGTGACTCCAATAATAATATTTTGTTATTTTTGATATCGAATTTTAACAAGTAAATTGTCAGAATTCCTTTGATATTCCAACAAATGAAATGGAAAATAACTGGGTGGCTCCCCCTCCCCGCCATGATGCATTAAAAGGCCATTGCAAACGCAGATTTCGATTTCATTCGGTCTAATTGGCAGAAATATGAGTTGCCGCGACTCAACGAGTCATCAAATTAAGTGGCGCGGCGCAAAATTGCAATGAAGCAGGAAATACTCGCATACTCATACGCACACACTGACACACACACACATGTGTATAGATATGTATGAATGCAAAAAATTCGCATTTAAGTTTGTATATCGAGCCCTTTTTAATTTATTTGACCGAGTCTAGTGTGCTTCGTGTTGCTGATTTTTGCTCTTTTGTTCTTACACAGCTCTATGTATGTATGTGTGTGTGCTTGTAGTTAATAATTGTCGTTATGTATGTATGCGTATTTATATTAATTTGTTTGTTTACTTGCCTTTTGCGTGAGTTTTGTTGATAAACAAAAGTTGCTGATCTTACAAGACGAATGAACTCGAATCGCCAGCGCTAGAGTCAGATTGGCTGTTATTCCTCTTTAGCAATACGAGTGTGAAATTAGGGTGGTCGAGAATGTTCGCGAATGAAATAAAAAAAATTTTGTCTGCAGTAAGATGAAAGAATATATGGGTTTTAGAATAATAACTTTTGATTGGGGTACATTTCATGATCTTCTGTTTCTTCATTGGGAAAGACGCCGCCTACACGGTTATAGCCTAGTTTACAATAGCGCACCAGCCGTATGGTATTTTCGCTCTTTGGCGTCAATTCGAGATACCAAGTGTAGCCAGGTCCTTCTTCACCTGGTCTTTCCAACGGACTAGAGGCCTTCCTCTGTTCTGCTTCCACCGACGGGTACCGAACCGGAAACTTTCGATGCTAGAGTGTTCTCTTCCATCCGGACAACTTGACTTAGCCAGCGCAGTCGCTGTCTCTTGAATCGCTGACCTACATATGTCAATGCGCCGTATAATTTGTACAGTCCATCATTCCATTGATTACTCGCCGTTGCCAATACCCAAGGACTATAAATCTTCTGCAAAATCGTTCCCTTGAACACTCTTAAGGACGACTGATCAGATGTTGTCATCGTCCATGGCTCCGCGACATATAGCAGGACGGGAATGATGAGGAACTTGATATTTGTTTGTCGAGAGAAGACTTTAGTTTTGATGATGTCAGATTTTTCGTCTTGTCCTCGTTCAGAACTAGACTTATATGCTTCGTTTCCATATTCAGTCTGGAGAAAGCACAGATTTCAACCAGATTAAAGAAGTCGGAAAGGTACTTTCCGATCCTGCCGAGCTTTTGGTGTTGCTCAATCTCAGCTTACACAGCCGAATAAGCTAAGCGGGGATACGTTTGCAGTAGCCTTCATCAAAAGGGGTCTTCCACCCGTGGGTACTGTTTCTTTTTAATGGAGAGTGGTATCAACGTGACGGGTTCCAAACCCAGCGCACAATCTCGCTAGGCGGGTAGTACACTTTATACACATTTATATAGTGAGCCGCTTATTTCAAGACCGACGCTCGCTCGCAGACGCACCTCTGGTGAACAGACGCTGCAATTAGACTTCAGAGAAGCCTTAAACCGAATATGTCGGAGTGGCTCCGCTGAAGCTTTCTCTCTCTTGGACGTGACCCCAGACTTCATACGGGTTTGCTACCGCTTCTTACACAAGAGTTGCTCACATTTCCAATGCGCGTGGCGAGGACTCAAAAGTAAGAATTGGGTATAGTCATAGGATTGTCACTGCTTAACCAGAAACATGAATATACCCTGCTACTTATTACATTTACACATTTTAAAATTCTCGATATGGTCTTTCTGAGGCTGTTACTCAAGCTGTGCTGCTTAATATGAGGGTTAATTTCACTCTAAAACAAAAGGCTCGGATTTTCTAAAGTCAAAAGTCACTAAAAGCATGTTGAACAAGAGTATTTCATAATTTTTATATATTTTTTTTTAATTTTAACTTTTACTTCAAATAAAGAACAACCCTATTACTCATGATAATGAGTTTTTTCTTCATTTCTTCGACACACTTGCCTTTATACACGCGTTGTTTTCATATTTGCATTTGTTTGCTGTAGTTTTTGTAACAAGCTAAGCTATTCTCTTGGTTCGCTGTTGTGCCAATTCGCATATTAAAATTATGTCGCCAACTTGTTGACATGCAAATGCAAAATATTTCTTCACTTGTGCGCTTTTGTGTGAAGCTCAAGTGCCGGACTCTGCATGCCACTGCATAGTTGAGTAATAAGCGGTTGTATGTGTGTGTGTGGCTAGGGTTATCTACTCGCTGTGAATACCTATGTATGTATGTATGTGTGTGTATATCTAATGAATTTTAATTGCAGAGAACAGCAAGAGTTTCTTAAAAGCAACTACAATAATATTAATAATTTACAATGCACTTTAAAGTTGTCTCGCGAACAACTTTCAATAACAGTTTGAGCACCACTGCAATGTGTAATATGAGACAGGTGGACAAGTATGTGTGTGTGTTTTATTGCACATGTCCAATACTCGCAATACTTGAAATAAATAATCTTTTAACCGTGAATGCATGCATTTCTAATGAATTGCGCTTGGCAAAGTAAATTCTGAGAGTCTTTGTTTTGCTGCGCTTTGTCACCGCTTCGCACACAAACGTGTTTCAAATATTTGTTCAGAAAAGTTGTTTGGTTTTGTTTTTGCCTTTAAGCCGTAAAGGTGTAGATTGGTGGAAAAATATACATGAAAATTTTTGTTGTAGTATTTTATGTAACAAAGTTGCACACGAATAATTGTTTGTAAGAAACACGACGGCAATCAAAGCTGCAGCTGCATGGCCAGTTCACATTCTTGGCATGCTGAAATTTAGATTGGAAACCTGGTTCCAACATCTGTTGGGGGTTTATGCTGGAAATTATTTTTATTCCACCAGATTGGGTTTGGTTTTTGCAGAATCTACATATTTAGCAGCAGCCACAGCAGATAATGATGCTGATCACTTTCAGTTCCTTTAAGCGGCAAGCTAGACTTAAATGTATATGCTGGTCCCAAAAGTTAAGCCAAGAAAGCTACTTGAGTCTCTAAAACGGAAAAATGTCACAGGGAGTTAAATGTTGAAAATAAAATGACTGATTGGAGTGGCTTTCAAGCGGTTTTCAAGTCTCTTACTAAAGTTTTTTTTTCAAGAATCAAAATATGAATAGGTTCTAACAGCGTACTGGATGAACACAATGGGATTCGGTGACAAGACTATGCCGACGACAATATTATAATGGTAATACGCAAGTACGTGAATACTCTCTGCGATGTCGTCCAAAGGGACGTAGGTTAGTTTAGGTTAGGTTAATCTGGTAGGCCAATAAGCCACGCATATACCA
This sequence comes from Bactrocera dorsalis, assembly GCF_023373825.1. Lineage (NCBI taxonomy): Eukaryota > Metazoa > Arthropoda > Insecta > Diptera > Tephritidae > Bactrocera > Bactrocera dorsalis. The sequence goes on along the minus strand of NC_064306.1, from coordinate 58,129,703 downwards.
GCTTTGTGGTATCTGATGGAGTTCCGTTGTTATGTCCAAGAGTAGTCATCCTTTAGGATACCTGTGCTTGACGCGAATTTTAACAAACTCTGCGGCCTCACTACCGATATCTCTTCCAGTGTATCATACCATGGAGACCTCAGGTGATTACAGCGTG